>NW_023416308.1:87797661-87887661 GCF_014176215.1 Rousettus aegyptiacus
CCTAACCTCACACCTGGGCCTTTCGCCCCTTGTGTTTTATTAGCCCATCCTTTTGGAATCCGGAAAGGAAGGTATCCTGAAACATCTCTTCTTCAATATAAGACAGGCTGCCTTTACACTACTGTTCTCAATGGATGATAATTGGCTAATAGTTATATCGCAATAATTTACACATAAAAATAGTAATGTCTGGCTTTTCAGAAATAAGGAATTTTTTGGCCCTTTGGGAAAAACAAACAAACAAAAACCCAAAGCTATTGGTTTCAATATTGCCACTAAGTATTATAGAACTGAATAGGATTAGGAGATAGGAAAGGCAGGATTAAGAAAAATAGAACTTATTTAAACAAGACATTGTCTCAAAAGATGTTATATGTTATATTATTTAATCTTCCTCCTGAATGTTGCATTGTCTTTTCAATTCACAGATAAAAAAGTAAGCTACAGAGAAGTAAAAAAATTTAACCAAGTCAGAGCATTTGATTGGATTTGAATTCCGGTCTTCTGATTCTTAATACAAGGACATCTCTAAGTCTAAGAGAGAGACATCTTTCCTCACCTCAGATTTAGAATACATAGCAAGGCATTTCTAAAAGTTAGGAGCAATGCTCTGAGACCTAGAATTTTAATGCCATATAAGGCTTAGAAAACCATAACTTCTCATAAGTCTTTGTTAACAAAATATAAAGTTTAAAAGCTTGGCTAGGCAATCAATCAGACAACCAAAGAGGTGAGTAAACTGAACTTTGACATCTTATGGATGTAAAAACCAATCTTGACATAAAGTGATATGCCTGGAGTTACTCAGGAAATTAGCACCCAGCCTGGCAGTCAAGATATTCTGTTATGTTTATCCCCCAAGTCTTCTTTCCCCAAAGATTATATGGCCTCCTGGTTCTGAGCCCAAATATAAAAATCTTGCAGACAACAGAACTCCCAAACATTCCAGATCCAATATTTATGGCACCCATAAAAGGCGGAGAAATATACTCAAATATTTGCACATATTAAGCACGCTGCTGCTTTGGGGTGCAGTATGCCTACAAACTGAGATGGTTGGGTGCTAGCCAAGAGGAAGTTACCTGGAGAAATGGAGGAAGTATGACTAGCAAAATTTGAGGTACCTGCCAGATACAACTAAGGCTTACGACAGTTGCCTGTACAAACACACCATATAACTTGCCCATTTTTAGGGTGTACTTACAACTAGTATGTGTAAATAAAGGAATCCTCGCCGTAGCCCAATATGCCTCATTGTACAATAATTATAGTTGATTAAACTTACATAACAATTACTTTGTGCTAGGAAGAGCTCATTTATTCCTCACAATCATCCTATGCAGTAGGTCATATTGTTATCCCCATTTTAAAGATGAAGAAACTGAGGCATAAAAAGGTCAAGCAGTTTGCATAAGCCCTAAGCTATTAATCATATACCTAAGATTCAAAACCAGACAGTTTGGCTGCAAATTCTGTCCCCTTAACTACTCTGATAAATTGAGAACGAGATTTCCAAATGACCCACCTTCTCAGAACTACTTCACCCAACAGACAAAGTAGCTGAAATTCTTATAATCTGTTTATTTATTTTTGCAATACGATGTTTCCTGAAGTCCTTACTAAAATGAAAGAATTTACCTAAGGAAGTATCTGTGATGCCCTTTGCTCTTTAAGACAGCTTGACCCACTCCCCTAAAACCCTACTGACCTTTCAGTCTAAGTCACAAATTATCTACCATTGTTTGTAGTCATTTTTCACATTTATTTTAATTTCTCATTCTCATGCTCGCTCTCTCTTTCTCTCTGATCTTATTTCCTTCAAATTCTAAACTTCTGGTGATGAGAATCCCCTACCTGGACTCCTATGTTTAAAACTCCATTGGACCTAGTATGTGGACCTAGACTCTCAAATACTGAAATTTGGGCTTTCCCCAACAGACTGATTTTGCTGTTCCACTGACTTTTAGTGTTCTTTTTGTCTCCTTTATGAATCCCCTATTCCAGGTCTGGCATCATGCGATGTATCCTGCCCCCAATCACTTGATCAGCAATCTAGATAGCTCAGTCCAAGCCACCTCTTCTTCTGGATTGTTTGTGGGTATCAGGACATCCCAGTGGGTCTGGCTATTGTCAGTGCTAGGACTTTGATGGGAAGGTGTGCTAACGATTTTAAGTTAAAACAAAACTGGACAACAATTAAGGGAGATTGTTTGTGTTTTTACATAATCATAGATAGTTTATAATTTCCCAAATTACAGTACTGAGTTTCTGACCAGATAATAGGCCAGTAATAGAGATTTTACCTGTCACAAACTCAGACTATGAGTCTATAGAGAAAATGGAAATGGAAATTTCATATTGATTCTAAAATTCCTATTTTTTTATTGTTTTTCATAGTTGAATACAGCTAGATAAATAACATATTCTTTCCATTCTTAATTTTCACTTTAACAATGATTTCTGGATATAATAAGTGCTATCATTATAACATAATGGAAATATGTTATGTTCAGAAAGCTTTTCTGAAAGTTATCTAATGTTTCCCATGTAGAATTCAGAATATTCAAGGCACAAATATTAAGGAATGCGAGAGAGAGAGAGAGAGAGAGAGAGAGAGAGAGAGAGAGAGAGAGAGAGAGAGAGAGAGAGAGAGAGGAAGGAAGGAAGGAAGGAAGGAAGGAAGGAAGGAAGGAAGGAAGGAAGGAAGGAAGGAAGGAAGGAAGGAAGGAAAGAGAGAAAGATAACAGACAGATAGCCAAATTAAATCCTGGGTCCAGAAATGATTAAGAGTCTCCCATCAAAAGATGATTTTGAATATGCTAAAATAAAACATGGACAAAATATTTTAAAAACATTTCTAGCCTTTTTCTTTTAAAACAAACTAAAATTCAATGTACATTTATTCAGCCTATATACAAAAATAAGTTTAATCATAAATAGGGTATCCTATTCTCATACTGGGACATTATCTTACAAATGCAGAGAAAAGTGTGATTCAAGGATTTAAAACAGGATCACTTTAAACAATAATTATAGGTTGCAACAGAATTTTTAAAGAAGTTTATAAAAATCAGTTTCTATTATAACTTTAAATTGTTCATGGCTTTATAATTGTCAAATGAATGCAATAAGAATTTTTAATTAAATTTTTTAAGTTGAAGGCAAAAGCCGTATATGTGATCCAGAGGCAAGATGGGGAAAATATGTTGATATTTGAGTATCAAAAAAATAGAATGCCACCTACAATCAATATGGTAGTACTGAAAGATAACCTTAGCTATGCTGGACACCACCTTTTCAAGAAGCAAATGCCTAAAAAGTAACAAGAAGATAATTACAATAGCTGCATTAAGGGTGATAGTTAAAAAGATCTTAGCTTATGAAAGATGATTATAACAGTGGTCCCAGAAGAATCACAGAGGCAGGAAGCTCTGCAAACATGGATCTCAAGCACATCCTCCCTGCTGGGCTCTTAGCTCCCCACCCAGGTTTAAAGACTCAACGGGAATTAGATAAGAATCTTATTGCTACTCATAAATGTACAGAGAAAATTAGAGGGGAGGAAGAGCAAATGATAGGCCACAATGAAACTTGTTATATGTTAGCTCATTAAAGGTGGGGTTTCTGTCACATGTATCTCTATGACAAAGCACAGATGTAACTACAGCGTTTATTTACCACTTATTTTGTGTTCAGTAAAGTTTGAAGGAACTAATAACCTACTCTAAATCAGTAGTTCCCAGAATAGTTGGGAGACAGAGAGCCATAGCAAGTAACAAACCAGAAGGAATTGCTCTGAATTTCAGCAGCATTTCAGTCATATCTGAGTTGCCTCCAGTTTGGTAGCCATTGTAACCAACTGAACTTAACTGATGGCCACCTTTGCTATGGTGTAAGCAGTAGAAAATCAAATCCAATAAAAATATAGAGAAAAATAATAAAATTTGATAACCAAAGAAATGTAGATTCAGATTCGACAAACATTTTTTGAGCACATATGATGTTCCAAATACTTTCTATGTGTTAGGGTTAGTACTAAGCATTTTTATCTATTTTAACAAACTTAAGAAAAGGAGGTTGAAGAAGGTTAAAAATATGTTCAAGATAACATAACTTATAATCAATATAGCCATAATTCTAAGCCATATGGTCTGATCACCAAGCAGGCCCAGATTCTTTCCAGTAATGTTTCTGAGTCAGAAAAAAACACAAATGTTTTGGTGTATGGGAGGGAGGGATTATAACCACTTTAAGACAATGACTTCATCCATAGTCTTCATGAAGACCCTCTGTACTTTTTTAAAAGTTAAATACCTTATTTGTAGACATGGTGGTAGTAAAAGACAAACTAATTTATATTTTGGACAATTACAATTTAATATTATTTAAGATTCTGTAAAGAGTAAATGAAGTCTAATGGCTAAGGTGACACATTTAAATAGATTTGAAAATTCTCTGCTTAGAAAATGTTATACCTAGAAATTCATCTTTGAATTGTATGAAAAAATTTTCAAACAAGCAGCTCTATGAATACAAACTACAATTTGGAAGGCAGAATCAATTAAAGGACAATATAAATTATATGGACTAAGCAATTATACAGGAAACATTTCAAAGAAATGTATATTATTATATTAACCCTTTCTAGCATTACCTTCTTCCAATAAAATCGAATTATATGCCAAGACACTGTAATCAGAGACAAGCTCTAATTCTTAATTGCCCACAGAAATAACTGCCAAAGAGGTTATAGTTGATTGGCTAACTCATTCACCTCTCCTTATGCCATCAAAGCTCTTTAAGGAGGATTTTTTTTTAAGTATATTTCAGATGAAAAAACAAAACAACAACAAAAAAAACATTCTTTGGTTGAATTTTAAAAGCTGGGAAAACGACCCTGACTGGGTTCCTAAAGACTGATCTAGATCAGTGTCTCCCAACATTTTTTCACTCTACATTTTGTATACCTCCACTGGCCAAGAAGATTTTGTTTAGCTGATTCACTTTCTATAGTTTAAAGAAAATAATAAGTTTACCGAATAAGCTTTTACAAGCTACAAGCAACCTTGCTTGAGATTTCTGCTCTACAACTTGTCAAAAACAATTTTAATTAAGTTAAATGGATATTTGCAGCTTGTTTCTATTACACCTACAAGTGTTAAACAAAAAAAAAAAAGAAAATTTAAGTGCTTACTGACTATAAAAACAATGCGTTCTTACCATCTTATTAACACATCTATAGCATCTCTCTTAATCTCCTTCAAAAATGTTGGCAGGTTCCTTTCTGTCTAAATATTTAATGTACTGTGATTCTAGTGGTACTCAATTCTCATGCACTGATGACATTTCTTTTGTTGTTGTTATACTTCATGACAAAGACAATTTACCTGAAAACTTTTTTGGCAACAGTAACAGATAAAAATCTTCTGATTTACTTGATATGTCAACTAAATTGATTCATCTTTTAATATATTTACTATTAGTTATTTCCCCAATACCTATAACAATTCCAGAGGCACAGTAGGTCCTCAGTAAATACCTGTTGAAAAAAAACTATTATGTAAATTTGTTCATATGATTCATTATTGTAATTAGAAATTGTGAAATTAGAATTAAGAAATTCATTTCTTAAATGAAAGGAGGCCCTGTTAATTAGCACATAAAGAACACAGGTATAAACCAGGTAAACCAGAACATGAGTACCCTAATCATAGCTTATTCTCACTTAATGTCAGTTTCTGACAGATAATATATAAACCAAACCCTATAATTGATAAATACACTTCGTAAAATTTCCATGACATGAATTTTATGTTGTTGGTAAGCCTGAAATATAGATGACGCAATTCAATAAATTAGGCTCTATTCTATTGAAAGCATGTAGAAACTCATAATAAACAAATTATATGTGTGTGTGTGTAATAAACACATACATATATAATAGACCTATTATTTAAAATATACCTAACAATGTAATGTTGGCTTTTTGAAGTTTGTACAAGGGTTCCTATTTGCCAAGTATTTTGAAGAGAAATTTTTACTTAACATTCAGAAAAATAGTCCATCCACTTTCTATGAAAAGTAATTCCCAATTAGGAGAATATTAAGGTCATGTTCATTTTTCCCATTTTAGAAGAGATGAACTTATAATTTGACTTAGTAATTAACTTAAGTAACACAAAAATGTCCATGTAAAAAGTGAGAATATTAAGATATCTAAATATATTATAGCATTATGAATTTTAATTTTGATATTAAATACATGTTTGTCTTTCATATGACAAACACATAAATCAAACTTATATTTGCTTCTGACAATTCTAAGCCTTGGGTTATACATAATGAAGAAATAATGAAAATTATTATAAAGCAAGACTAATGGAAAATCCTGTCTAGCAAAAAAAAAAAAGTAAAATTAAAAATTTCTCACTTTATTTTAAGTAGAAAATTCAATCAGATTTTTGAAAACCTAGCCAAGATTATATTCAACAAAAGCCACAGAGTCAATACTTTAGAATATATTACATCGGAAATGTATTACCCCCAGTTCTACAAGACAGTGTTAGAAAATCTATATGCCTATAATTATTCCAGAGACTTTATAGTTAAGTTTCTATAAAATCACCAGCAACACTGTTTATTCAATTTCTTATTAATATAGAAAAACAAATAATTCCAAAATTATATTAATAAGAGCATGAAAGGAAACCACTGATACCTCCAAAACTGAGCTACACTTGAATCCTAAAATATATTTTCAAGCTTCTTCATAGGCAGTTCTAACCAGAAATTACCAAGTACAGCTTTTCAAAAAATGGAATTGAAAGGTTCTAAAATGAAATATTATTTCTACCCTAATTTAATAAATAAAAATATTTAACAAGGTATAGTTAATTACTAACAACTACCTGTAAATAAAACACTCAAGAATCTAAACCAAGTGACAATAAAAAGGCACTGTGAAAGCAAGCAAATACTAAAATACGAAAAAAAAAAAAATTAAATGTGATTTGGGTAAAGAGGTTCTGCTATTCCTGGAGCTTTTCAGGTACTGCTTTATGGGGATATCCGAGTTATGTTGTATTAGTGTTAGTTCATAGTAGTAAAAGCTACATCAAAGCCAAGAGAAATAGGTTTTAAGTTTTTTTAAAAGGAAAGAGGTCTAAAATACTAAAGCGAGCATCAATTAAAAATTTTCAGGACTACATAGATCCAAAGGCAAGTGATTAAATGACTATGATTCAAAATAACTAAATAGAGATTTGGTGTGAATTTAGAACCAAATTCAGTTAAACAACTGTTGATATTTGTATAAAAAATTTAGTTTTCCAACATCGTTCTCTAACCAAAGAATAGATTAGCCAATTCGGAGTGGGAAAGAAGGGACAAAAGTAAGTGAAGCATATATCATTCTTCTATGGGGAAAGATATGAAGAAAACAAACAAAACTCTCCCAAGAAAACTCACAAGTTAGAGTTTTTGGCCAATGTATTCTAGGTAACAAAATATACTTTGGATTCAGGCAAAACACTTCCAAGTTTTAATTATTACTGCAGCAAACCAAAGACAAGAGAGTTCCTGAATTATCAGACATGGTTATATTCAAATGTAAACATTTAAACCCATTCACAAGCTAAATATAAACATCTGAAGTAGCTGCTGTTTAGAATTATCTGTGCAACTGAGAGTAGTTGCAATCAAAAGTTAACTACATAAACTCCTTTGTTCTCTCCATTTGTTCAAATAATAATCAAGAGCAGCTTAGACCTCTTGGAAAGAGCCAAGGAGAATTTTCTCTGGAAACCCAAGATATATAAGGCAGAGATCATCAGCAAGGATGAGGTATTATTATTATTATTACTATCATTCATTTCATTAACATTACAAAATAAAAACCATGGTAGAAATTCTACTGTGTTAGTAACTCTATCAAGATAAAAATACACAGTAATTATTGAGTAAGAAGTTACTCATTTTAACCTTATTTCTATTTGATTTAGTGCAGTGATAAAAATCTACCATAATAAATAGTCTTAGCCTAAAAGCTATGTCAAAATTTGTTTATAAAGTTATTAAATATTTAGTTTGTAAAACATGAGAAGACATCAGGGATAAGATTGTTTCAGCTAATCTGTGCACCAAAATAAGCCAGATATAATAATCAAAACAACCAAAAAAAGTACTAGAAAGTGCTTTCACATACATTAGGGTTTTTTAAATTAAATATTAGTGGGGTGACATTGGTTAATAAAATTATGTATGTTCCAAGTGAACAATTCAATAACATATCATATATATATATATATATTACTATATTTTTACCACTCAATGTTAAATTTCCTTCCATCACCATATATTTCACCCTCTTTACCTTTATTTACCTCCCTCCCTAACCCCTTTCCCTCTGGTAACCACTAAACTGCTATCATTGTCCAAGAGTCTCTGTATTGTTTGTTGTTTTCAGTTTTAGACCTTATATATAAGTGAAATCATATGGTTCTCAACTTTTTCTGACTTATTTCACTTAGCATGAAATCTCAAAATCCATCCATGTTGTCGCAAAAGGCAGTATTTCATCTTTTCTTATGGCTACATTAGGTTTCTGGAGATTTAAACCACCCTGTAAGTAAGGTAGCTATTGTTAAACACCATCACCAATTTACCAAAGAAGAAAAGAATGCAGAGAGGACACAAGATTTACTCTAAAATCGCACAGCTAGAACTTAAACCCTAACTTCAAACCTATTTCCCTTTCCACTTGAAAATAGCCTATTCTTCTAGACTGATATTGTGAGAATAAATTTTCTTATCTTGAAGTTTCACAGTTCTCATTAACATCAAAGTAACAATGTGCTTATTTTTCCCAGGCTTATGTCCCAAATTGACCCTGTACACCAGAGAACTGGAAGAAGAGAGAGAGAGAATGTGGTGCGTGTGTGTGTGTATGTGTGCTTGTGTGTGTGTGTGATATGTATATGTATACAGCCCCAACAGTATTTCCCAATCTGAATATAAAACAAACAGTCGATACAAAGCTTACTGCATAGCTGAGCTTTTTGAGAGGAAAAAGAAAGAATCACGAAAGAAAAACATCTTGAGGACTTTTCCCAATCAACTCAACTCATTTGTTCCCTATTATGTTCCATCATCACTAGTTCTACCATCATTAATCACATCTAAAAGTGATTTTTCAAAAAGTCTCCTATCTATTAAAAATAATTTGAAATGTCATTTTTTAAAGTTTATTTATTTAAACAATCATAGACTCAGTAAATCAATGTTGTAAAGACTAAAAGAAATCATTCAACTCCCAAGTTTTCCAAATCAGGAAGCTGAAAGCTAGAAGGGGAAAGTGGCATGCATCATGTCATATAATTATAATTAGCTAGTGGCAGAGTTAGGACTAGAACCTAAAAGTCCTGATTCTCAGTTAAAAACTCTTCTATAACATGCTGCCTCAAAAATCAAGTGAAATCATCTATTTCGAATCTTTTAGAAGATAGTTTATTTCAGTAATCATTTTCCTCAATCCACTTAAGAAGCAATATCAATTCTTTATTTATTTTAGCATACTTTCAATTCCTGAAGTCTATCATGTAATCTAACAATGAAATGCCAGTCAAATGGCAGAAGTAGTCAATAAGAAAATATATTAGGAAACACAACTTGGGCAATGATACTAAGACTTTCACTCTGAAACTTTAGTATATGAGTTTTTATATGTGCTGGTTTAGAAAAATTACTCATAGTTGAAATGAAAAATTTTCAGAAATGGCAAATTAGGGTGTTTTATAGGAAAAACAATTACATACAGACTTTGAAAGAGTTTGGTGCTCTCCATTGATCAAATTTAACAACCGAACCACTGTGGGCCACAAGAACATTTACATTTCACTGTCCCATGTATTTGAAAACCTGAGTACCTGAGCAATTCTCCACATCTTAATTTCTTTAAATGAGAGCAAGAACTAAATGAAGAATGCTAGTCTAAGTTCCTCAGGAAGCAAGGTGTCATAAAAACAACAAAAATGTTATAAAGAAAAAGTGATATTTTTGGAGTGGTGAACCGAAATGCATAAAGTTATAAAGATTTAACAGACAAATTGCTCAATCAAGATGAAGCCATATAAATCACATAAGTATATATTTAGTAAGGGTTTGTTCTTTGTTAGTATACAGAGAATGACAGAAATAGAAAAAAAATAAGATTCAAAAATAATATGATGCTTATCTCATAATTTTCAAAGTGTTTAATAAGAGCTATTAGAGTACAAAAAATATTTTATTATCTAAGTGTATTATGAAAGTAACTGGAATATAAGTCAGAAGATCTGGGTTCTAATTTCAGTTTTGCTACCAAATAGCTTTCTTGGCCTCCATTTCCACATTTGTGAAATAAAGCTGTTGAATTAAATAATCTATAAGGATACTCTAGTTATGGGTTATAATATTAGAAATGTTCCTCGAGTGTAGATTTTCTGCGATTTTAAATTTTTATGAAAATCATTCAATCTTCTTTGTATCTATAAAGACAAGTACCTCAGTTCATGAGAAAAAATTATGTTACCAAGAACTATGAATGTAAACACATCATGTGTATATATATACATATATATGTATATATATACACACATACATACATACTCATTAGGTTAACATTATATATTAATATACGACTCAGCATTAACTTTTCGGATGTAATTTTTAGTTAATTTTGAGATTAAACTTCACTGAATTTCAAAAAATTGTTCTCTTTTACAATATGTGACATTATAATTAATGTCAGTTTGGCCAGCAAACTCACTAATGTGAAATATATATTTTTATCTCTTTATATTTACAAAGAAAACACTCTACTGGAATAAAAGCAGAATGCATAAATTAAACCTACATATTTTATAAGTAAGGAGATAAAATTTTTAATTTTTTAGTTATCACAGTTTTACTTGTTGGTTCATTAAGTCTTCTTTGCATATTTTAATAATAATCAGATTGGGGAAACAGTATGGTGAATTGTTAAAGAGCATGGGCTCTGGAACCAGATTGCCTCGTTTTCAATCTCAGTTCTAACACTTCTAGGGCTCTAACTTTGATCTTATTGATTCGAATAGTCACAGGGTGTTGTACAGATCAAGCGGGTCAATAAAAGTTAAACATGTGAAGCACTTAGAACAGTGCTTTCACATAGTAACCATTCAATAAATATTTTCCTTTGTGGTCATCTAATGTCTATGTTAAAATTCATTTTGGAATCTATCCTAATAATGAAGAACAAAAGTTACATGATACAGAAATAACGTGATGTTTTATTCCAAATGTTTAATAAAGTTCTAAAATGACAGATACTTTCATTGACTATAAAATATCACTTTATTCCATCCTCCTGAAAGGCAGAAACTCAGGCATGGTATACTTGTTCATGTCACTCAATGACTTTCCAGTTATGACCTTCAGACTTTTTAAATGGCTTGCATATGTCCTCATGACTTTGCCTTTGCTTGCCCATCTAGCCTCATCTCTCACTTTTGCTATCTAACTTTAACAGCTACCCACCCCAACTACAAATGTGCCCATATGTGCACACCCTATTATCACTAAAAACATGAAATTACCCAGAAAAGTAATTTCTCTCTCATATTTCTGGGTCCGCCCATACTATTCACATTGCCCAAAACATTCTCCCACCCATCTTTTCTACTGTCTTATTACTTTAAAAGTGATAAACTAGGAATAAACCAATGCTTATCAATAGAGGAATAGAGAAATTATTCTTCATTAATAGCTATGGATATAACACAGTCAGTTTTTAAGATGTTCTGAATTCTGGGGATTAGTGAACAAAACAGATAAAAAATTTCACCCCCCAAAATGAGATGTCTATCTTACGTTTTTTAAAAAAGCAAGTTGCATAAAATTTTATTGTAAAATTTGAGTTTTAAGGTAGGTTAGCAAGGGCAGAATAAGGAGAAAATTTTACGTTATTCTTTTTCTACATCTATATTGATGCCATGCGATAGTGTACATTGACAAGTGATACTCTACAATTTTTGGAATTTTTAAAAACATAATATCTCTTACTCGAGCTTAAATAACTATAAGTTATTTCTTTCCAAAATAAAAAAGAAATTTGTAAGTTATTTCTTTTCAACATAAAAAACAAATTTCCAATATAAGTGACTAAATGTCACTTATTAAAGAAAATTAAGGGAATAAAATTTGAGGGAAAAATATATTTAAAGAAATTAGGTTCCTTCTAAATTAATGTTTTACATAATTGAGTGTACATTGTATAATAAACAAAGATTCAAAAATAATAAATATTTAACTTTCTGGGAATGGAACATTTATTCCCTTCACTACCACTGCATATACATCTATCACTTGACTTTCATACGCTCGACTCTTAAACTTTCCCCAAAGCATTTTGGACTACATCAGGGTATAATACACTCAAACACCTAAATTGTATGCATAAAACCATGTTTACAATATTACTATGATCTTCGGTGCCTTTTTCACTGTATTACACTTACTCAAATGGTGCAAAAGCAATGGTAAGTAAAATGCTAGTGGCCTTAGCATGAATGAAGACAGTGACACTGAGCTGTACTTAGTGGTCACTGATGTCTTTGCGACCATGAACATGTATTTTTTAAAATGTCAGTTTCATTTTTGATTCTTGATAAGACAGTGAAAAAGAACATTAATTTTATTAAATCTCAACTTAGAATATACATCACAAAATAATGTGTACCAAATAGAAAGTACATGTAAAACCAAAATACAATGGTTTCTTTGAAAAAAGCTCTTGTGTAATTTTTGATCCAAACCAACCACTTTTTTCATAGAATATCATTTTTATTTGAAAGAATGACTGACAGGTAAAAAATGGTTATTCAAACATGGACTTTTAAAAGACATTTTCTCAAAAATGATATGAATTGAGACTTTCACTTTAAGGAAAACAAATTGATTGTACTTGTTTTCAATAAGAAAATTGTTGCTTTCAAATTAACAAATATGATATTAATAAATGTGATTTCTTGATATTGTATCATGAAGTCTATGAACATTTAGAAGCTCTGTATAGCTTAGGGATCCAACGTTTTCCAAATGACCAATATATGATGTCATAAAAATCATACGCTGGTAAAAGATCTATTCAAAATGCATTAGACCAATGAAATTTAAAATAATATAATAAAATATAAAAAATTCACTGTTTCAAATTCCAAATTAACCTTTATACTTCTTTAAACTCTAGTGCAAAAAAAAAGAAAAAGGAATATCTACAATTATCTGAAAAGGTTATTAAAATACTTCGTTCCTAAAGTGCTTTGATTATTTCATACTGCAGTAGATTGAATGCTGAAGCAGACCAATTTAACAACCCTCTATTAAGCCTGACATTAAAGAAATTTGCAAGAAAGTAAAATAATGCCACCCTTCACATTAAATTATATTTTTAGACATTATAATTATTTTTGTAAACTGTTATTTAATGAGTAATAAGTTTAGTGTTGTTTTAACAAATTAATAAATAATATTTTTTAATTTCCTTGGTCTTAATTTCTAATACTAAACACATCAATAAACAAAAATCACATAAAGAAAAACTCTTTGGGTCCTCGTTAATTTTTAAGAGCATTAAAATAGACCTAAAATTGCCAACCTTTACATAAGCAGTTCTGAGCCACTAATCTCATTAGCCTATAAGCAAACTGCTTCCCCAGTTCCTAAGACATGGTAGACACTCAAATATGTACTAAATGTAAATAATCCTCAAAATAATTTTGGGAAAAATAAATAAATTTTAGAATGAATGAAAATTAAAGGTTTTAAATTAGAACTGAGTTTGAAAACCAGCTCTCACACTTTCTAGATTTGTGGCTTTGGACAAATGACTTATGATTTTTCTGAGCCTTTGTTTCTCCATATATAAAATAAGGTTTGTAATATTTACCTATCAGAATTGCTGTTAAATATTGTTAAATAAATATTATTTGATATTGCTAAACAAAAGACAGAAGAGGTGAAGAAATTAGAACTTTTTACACTACTGGTAAGAATACACATGGGGCATGCTTTGAAAACAGTTTGTCAGTTCTTCAAAAGGTTAAACAGAGTTCCTATATGTCATCTACTCCTGGGTATATACATCAAAGAGGAATGAGAACATATCTATGCCCGAATCTACACAACGTTAATAGCAATGTTACTCATAATAGCCAAAAAATGGAAACAAACCATGTCCATCAACTGATGAAGGGATAAATGTGGTATATATCCATATAGTAGAATATTATTTGGCAATCAAAAGTAATGAAATGTGGATACATGCTACAACACTGATGAACTTTGAAAACACTGTTCTCAGTGAAAGAAGCTACAGACATAACCCCCCCACACACACACACAACATTTCATTTACATAAAATTTACAGAATAGGCAAATCTGTAGAGATAGAAAGTAGATTAATGGTTGCTTAAGTATGGGAAATTTGGGAGGGAAATGGAAGGTGATTGCTAAAGGGTAGGAATTTTTTGGGGGGGGTGATGAAATATTCTAAAATTGATTGTGGTGATAGTCACACAACTCTGTGAATATACTAAGAAAAATCCCACAGAATTGTACTCTTTAAATGGGTGAATTTCATGGCATCTGAACTATATCTCAATAAAACCATTGTAAAAAAATAAATACATGAACAAAGATAAAAATACCTAGCAAAACGCTTGACATACTAGAAGCTCGATAAATAACTTTCTTTGTCTTGAAAATAATCAATGTGTTTTTTTAAAATCCACTGACAAACCTAAAATAAAATCACAAGGGTTTGGTCAGATTCAATTAGAAAAAATTATAAATTAATAGTTAACAAATGTACAAAAGAAGTTTCTATCTTCTTGTCTAGCTATTTTTATTGATATTAGAAACTGTCCTTTTTAAAAAATTTCGATAAATTAGAAATGAAAAATACAGATAGAGCTTCTAAGATTTCTTATAGTTTATAGTTAATTTAATATTAACTGAAATTTAATATCTGATTTAAATTTTGGTGTCTTATTTGAGATTTCCTACCATGTTTGAGGAAAAAAAGTATAAAATTTTATATATGAGGTATAATAAAACTGCTTATCAGATGATACTGATAATCTCATAGTTCTTTCTATTAAAGAATAAAATTATTACATTGCACAATAAAGTTTTTGGTGTTGCAAATCCATTTATTATGAAGATTTATTTGAAAAAAAAATATCCAATCTAGGTTATTTGAACAATATACACATTAAGGATAATCATATTAGGAAGCAAAACACATTCTAGAACTATTGTCGTTCTCAATGAAAAAAAAAAAACTATGCTCTTGTCTACTTGAGTCCTATATTGGTGATGTTTAGTTAAAAGATAAACTTCTTATATCTGATTTTTAAAATCTAGATCTGCCTATTGGCATATGTCAGCCAAGAGACCTGTGATCTTGAGACATAAACTAACCAGAACTCCTATTCAGAAGCAGTAGTATAATAGCAGAGTGAAGCCAGGTGAGAAGACAGAAGAATAAAAGCAGCTTTTCCAAATAACCATTTCTTACACTCACAGGCTTCTTGTACATCTCTCTAATTCACTACATTTATCCAATCTCTCATTCAATAAATATTTATTATTTATCTTGATTCATGCAGTGAACCCACACACACTGTTTTCATGCCACCTATCTTCCAGAACTGGAACTCAGACAATAAATTAAAGAAATAACAAAATAAAAAAATATATACATATATTAAGATGTAGTAAATGCTCTAGAAAAAAATACAACTAAGTAGATGGAAGAGTTTCCAATTTTAAATAGGATAGCCAAGGTAAGTCTTCCTGAGAATAACAATTAAGCAGGAACTCAAAGGAGCTAAAAAAAAAAAAAAAAAAAATGATCCATGAGAGCGTTTAGGAGTTGTGCATTCCAAGAAGAATAAACAACAAATGCAAAGGTCATGAGGTGAGTGTTTGCTTGAGGAACACCAGTAGGTAAACATACCAAAAGCCAAAAGAGCAAAAGAGCAAAGGGGAGAGGTGATATTTTGATATAATAAATATATATTTGGTCTTCATCTCTAGTTCCTGGCATAGAGCTTCAAAAACTTTTGTAATTTCCTGAATGATAAGAATGAAAGGATCATCTTTTATGATTCATATTAAGCCCATTTCAACCATACTGGAGCTTATATTAATGAAGTGATTCTTGATGGACCCTTACATAGCTTCAGGATGGAGGCTACTTACCAAAAAGAGAAATGGAAAGTTCAGCCCTATCCCCAACTTCTGGAGAGGAGAGAGTCTGGGGTTGAATTAATTACCAACAGCCAATGATTTAAACACACACATCTATGTAACAAAACCTCCATAAAAGCCCCAAATAAAGGGACAGAAAGCTTCAGTGTTGGCGAATGCATTCTTATGGCAGGAAGGCGGAATGCCCGAAATTCCACAGGGACAGAAGCTCTTGCTCTAAGGATCTTCCAGACCTTGCCCCATGTGCCTCTTTATCTGGCTGTTCCTTCGTATCTTTTATAACACATCAATAATAGTAAGTAAAGTGCTTCCCTGAGTTGTGAGCCATTATAGCAATAAGGAGGGGGTCTTGGGAACCCTCGATTTGTAACCAAGTTGAACATAAGTCTGGGTAACATGGGGACCCACAACTTGAGATTGGTGTCTAAAGTGAAGCGTAGCCCTGTAAGTTAAGCGTTTGACCTGTGGGGGTTGGGGGAAGAAGGGTCTGTGCTAATTCTGGGTAGTTAGTGTCGGAATTGAATTAAATTGTAAAACACACACGTGGTACCCATTAGGAATTGAAGAACTCTTTGGTATGAAGAATTCACATTTTTGGTGTCAGAAATGTTTTGGGTAGAGACATAGTTTTCCTTTGGGAGAGTAATAGAAAATGAAGTTAAAGAAGAAAAAGGGGGCCATTATCCATCTTGTAGGACCTTTTGGGCTAACATACAAATTTGGTCTTTACTCATTTTAAAACTCATTTCGATATAGGGATCCATTGAAGAGTTTTAGAGCAAAGTAGTGATGTGGTGTTCCTTATATTTTGAAAGGGTCAGTCTACTTCTGTGTGGAAAACAGACTGAAAGGAGACAAGGGAGAAAGCAGAGATATCGGCTAAGAGGCTGCTACAGTGTTCCAGACAAGAGATTGCTGGCTCGAACCAAAGTAATGGCAATGGCACATTGAAAGTGGACAATTTGAGGAGAGTTAAACTATTTACAAAGATATGCTACAAGGTTTAAGGAAAACAACAATGGATAGTGATGTACCCAGGAGCTAGTTATAGAATAAAGCTGTTTTCATACCTAGGCCTGAAGGGTAAGAGGAGTTTGGTTCCTGGAACCTAGAGAGTGTAGTTGTATGGAGAGAGTCATGAAAGGTTCAAAACCAACCAACAGCAATCTGGACAGGAAAGAGCTGACTAGAGAGAGAGGACAACTCTCCTCAGAGGCTCTCATTGTTTGAACCCAACTAGAAGTCAAAGAGGACGGGAACTCCCTCACACAGTTAATAAGAGTTGGGAGCTCAGAGTGTAGAGCAAGTTCAGAAGGCATAGAGAGGGACAAAAGGAAACTATGTCCCATAGAGAGAAATCAAGGTTTGATTTCAAGGTTGTGACCTGAGCACCTAGAAGGACAGAGCTGTCATTTACTGAGATGGGAAAGAATTTAAGCACAGTTCATCTGGGAAAGAAAATCAGGGGTTCCATTTCAGATGCGTTAAATTTAAGTTTTCAAGAAGAAACATACAGTAGAAAATTGGCTATATAAATTTAAAGCTCAAAAACCGGTCTGGGCTGGAAATATAAATATTAACCCTAGTTGTCATGAATTTGAGATAAAAGAAAAATGTGACACTGATCTATAAATGCAAATGATACTCTTTCTATAAGAGATAATCTTTTGATTTACTGTGAAAGAAAAAAATTAAAAATATTTTAATGAATTCCTCTTTATCATCCTCTAAAGCACAAACTAAAAAAAAAAAATGTTATAATTATCTGTGTATGCTTTTAGAGACTGTGAGCTCCTTAAGGGCAAGGACCATTTCTTAGTTATCTTTGTATTCCCAATACTTAGCTGTAACAGCCTCTCAAAAAATGTTTGACAGATAAGTGGGATTAATAAAAATATAAATGAATGAAAATAGGGTTGGGATTTGTAGGGTGTCCCCAAGGTGCTATCTGAAACTCCACATTAATGAGAGAAGTTTTGTTTTTGTAAAAAAAAAAACAAAAAATAAAAAACCCTTTTCCAGTTGACTGAAGACTCAGATATCTTCACTCAATCTGTGACAGGGAATCAACGAGAAGCCAAAAGTCACACTTTCTTTATTTTGATAGCTATTATAAAAAATGCTATAGCAAACAGTCTTGTACATGTGCAAGTTTCTTCATAGAGTATGGGCATCTTTGACTTTGATAGATATAGCTAAACTATTCTCAGAGTAGCTGTATAAACTTATACTCCCAAAAGTAACTTGTAAGAATTCTAGCTCCTCACACTTAACTTTTGCTTCTCTGATGGATATGAAATGGTATCT
Organism: Rousettus aegyptiacus; assembly: GCF_014176215.1. Taxonomy (NCBI): domain Eukaryota; kingdom Metazoa; phylum Chordata; class Mammalia; order Chiroptera; family Pteropodidae; genus Rousettus; species Rousettus aegyptiacus. Next base: position 87,816,260 of record NW_023416308.1, read on the forward strand.
TATTGTTGCTTTAATTTCCATATCCCTGTTAGCCACATATCCTTTTTTATGAATTGCCTACTTAATTTTGAACTAGTGTTGAATCGATAAGCTATGTCTGCCACCTGTATTTTGGTTCTGTATCGGCAGCCAGGTCTATTCAAACACTTTCATTCCAAAGTCAAACAGCAGTAACTCTGAACAAAGGGACCTGAGTTTTCCTCTAGAAGTCACATAATTTAGTGGTGGTGACTCTCCAGGGCAGGGGTTTAGGACATCAGAGAAAATTGTTAGATATTGACATAAATGCAAATGGTTCTTTTTCTTTCTCTGAGAGTATAACTTACTCTAAAGGAAAAAAACCTAATATTTTACTTCATTTTCCTTAGCATATTGAAGCTCTCTCTCTCTCCATATAGATAGATATAGATATAGATAGATATAGATATAGATATAGATGTAGATAGATATAGATATAGATATAGATATAGATATAGACATAGACATAGACATAAATAGATAGATAGATAGATAATATCTCTCTCTCTCTCTCTCTCTCTCTGTCTTTCCCTGTGTCTGTTTTTGTCTCTCTACAAATAAACACACAAAATCTGTATTAAATACAAAGTACATACATAAAAACATATGCAGTATATTCAGTGAAAAATAGCACTCAAAACAGGAAGCTTCCTTGTCGACAATTTGATAAAAGAAAGATAGAAGGATCAACTTTCCTATCAGTCACCAGTGGAGATGAGAAAATTTCAAATAACCCACAAAAGCTGATATGCTTCACCAAGCACACAGTATACATGTGAGAAAAAATAAATTTTAATATAATTTCACCAGTTCTGTGTATAAGTTATGATCCATTTAAATAAGACTTTAATAGATCTTCCTCAGTGTAAAAGGCTATATTTATTGCAACGATACACAAATCAGTTAAAAAATTATGAATACCAATTTCAAAATTAATTTCATATAATAGAATTCTTTCATCAAAATCCCATTTTCAGAAACCTCACTGAATCTGACATAATACTATTTCTTGGCTTCTTTAAAGCACACCATCACAGAGATAGCTTGTTATTGATACTTGCAGATTCTACATTTCAACAGCATTACAACTCTCCAAAAGGCTTAGACTTTTATGACTATTATAATATAGAACAACACTGTTCTATATTCCCGTATTGGACAGCACATATTCACTGCAATCTATAAAAATTTTCCTTTTATGTATAAACATTGGTCTCTAACTGTACTAAGCAAATAGCAAAGACTGAACAATGTCTGCCCTAGGATCCTCCTTGGCACCCTTTGTGGTGACCTTTTTCTCTCCTCCAAGCAATGCTGAATTACTGGGTACATGCTACCCAGGCCTTCTATATCTTATATCCTGACTCTCATTTTTAGCAGAGCTTATATTTTTTTCCAACCTGTAAGTGTTTAATGTACCTGCCTTTATGTGCTTCATGTTCCTAACTCGTGTTCTTGAGCATCTCTGCTTGATCACTTAGGGAGACTAAACTAATTCAATAACCATTACCTCCCTCCTCCTGAGCTGCCAGTGTTGACTGACTGCATTCTATTTCCCCCAAGGAGATTCAGTATTCACATTCCCATTCATGACTTTAGCCAGACCTAGGTATCTGTTTAACCCATGGTGTTAAGCACCTCCTGGGTCTGATTTCTCTTGGCCTTTCTCTCAAGAAATGGAACTTTTAAAATTGTAAGCTGTGTAAAATAATTTAGTGGCTTAATCCTCAAAATAATAGTGTCCTCTGTACACTTCTAAATTCAATACACTTGCCATTCCATAAATATCAGCTATTTCATTTTCCTGATGAGCAAAAGAGAACAAAGCTGATTTCTAAAATATATTTAGAGATATCAGACAATTTTGGTATGAACTGACAGACTTTAAATCAAATAATTAATAGATGCCAGCGTTAGACATGGATTAAAGGCACAGTAGTCAGGGGTCATTGTAGGAGAGAGATAACAATCTTTCCTTAACTATTTCTCATAGTTTTAATTTAATAATTAACCACAGTATAATTTATTATTAAAATTCTATTCATGGTTCACAAGTTTTTGCAGTAAATATGAAAATAACACATGCCACTATGCTACAAATGTAAGGATCCTAATAATGTAGCCGGCATGCAGTTTCCAAAGTTTATATTCTACAATTACTGTTATGACATTTCCAGTCACTCTGTCAACTGTCAAATAACCAGAGATGATTCACTGTTTTGCAGATTAGATTATCCTAAAAAGACAGAATAATATGAAATAATCCTTGATAGCAAATTAGAAAACCCAAACTACACTACAGAATAAATAAGATCCTCAAATATAAAGAATTTAAACTAATAGAAAAGGAAAATTTTACAGTGACAGAATCTGTAGGTATTAAAAAGTGGAAAAAAATCACACACATCTCAAAAAAAAAAGTAAATTTCACAGTTAAGTATACGACATTCTCATACACAGAATGACATTCACTATTCTGTTGTTTGTTTTCTGTTTTGTTTAGCTCAAAGAATAGGATGGGAGACTTGGGACACGCATGAGGAAATATGTTCCAATAATGACCAGAATAGATGTTAGTGTGTCTTAGTGGAAAGAACATGAGAACTTTAGCACCATACAGTTCTCAGTTCGAATCCTGATTGGCCATTGTTATCTTGGTGTCTTGACAAAATTATTTTATTTTCCCTAGTGTCTGTTCCATCCTTTGCAAAAGGAGGATAATGATGACTACCTCATGGCATGGGTTTGAAGATTGAGATAAAATACACAGAAACACTGAGACACACAGAATTTGCCCCCAAAATGTTAATACTTTTGTCAGCACCTACTTCTCTTGCTTCTGTGTAGGTCCTTAAAAACAAGAATTTCTCACATTTAAGTGGGAAAAAATATGAAATTTTATAAAACCCACATAGCCTAAGACAACGATGGGCAAATGAAAAGCACTCAAAAGAGATTTGTGAATTGAGATTCTACAAATGCATTCCCTCTTGGATGGAATAAGAAATGGATGAGATGAATTCTAAAGATCTTGTCTTAGTTCTGAGATTGGTGTTCTAGTGAGAAAGCTTTTCTTATTGTCAACCATAACAAAAATCAGTTCCTTATAAGGGGAAAAAAGAATTTTTTTCTAGAGCTACTTCTAGTGTTTCTTATGAAATACAATACAGAGAATCTCCTCAGAGCCCTTCCTGCAATCTTAAGCAAACTCTTCTTTCTAGACTAGAAAAAATCATAACTATTTTCTCCAATATTTCATTGCATCTCATTCATCACTCCTTACTCATTTGTTTCTTGATCATCTCAATGAACATTTGTAAATATTTTAAAGATGGCCCAGGTACAGAGAGCCCCATATCACATAGTGGTGATCCCCTCTTCCTCTTCTTAACACACAACTCAATAGTGTGAACAGAGAGACTAGAGGCTTAAATCACAGTTACTCCAGTAAAATACTTTTCAGCATCTATCTGGGAAGGCAACCCTAAACCATGATAGCCATGGCTGAGAGATACACAACCAACTGGGAAGGTGAGAGAAGAGCCATCAAGTTTTGAGACAAATGCCTACTGTTCCTAAACTATGGCTGGAAAAATAAAAGAGCTCCTTTCAAACCAGTTCACAAGAAATCTAGGACTCTCAATGGATGTGAACACCTGTGTTTAAGTAAAACCACAAATGGACATGCCCATTTCATTTTCTTTAGCTTCTTAATAGACTTCTATTTTCCCTTGATATTACCAACTTAAGCTTCAATGTCTCCATAGTTTTTCCCAGATTTCAGCATGGAAAAACTTGTAGTCATATATATTTACATAAAGCACTGTTTCTTGAACTCTTACAACCTGAGCACGACAGCTGCATATTTAAACAGTAGAGATGGTTTAATTAACTGGAGTAAAAATGTATTCTTGAGACCAGATAAAACTAGTTTCCTCATAAATATATAAGTTAGAAATTTCTATACATAAATTTCGAAGTAGTAAAAACCTACCTGTTTACAATGTGAAGATACATATATATACTTCGAAATTTTAAAATAGGTTTAAACCTTCAATTAAAAAGGATGCTTACAGCCAATTTTAGAAATGTCTTGTATTCGTAAAGATCTGTATGTGTTTTCTATAATCACTCTTTTATAAATAACTACACATTTCTAACAAATCTTTTCCAATAATCTCTATTTCTGAATCTATTTGAAAAGTTGGTCACAGACAGAAGCCACGTGAACATGTATGGTTTTGATTCCATCTATACTGCTGCCCTAATTCTTGTGGCTTTGGACCCATTCCAGATGTTCTGCCTTACTCTGTGGCTTCTATTTCAGATCCCTTTTCCTGATTCATTGCATTCTCCTGATTGACAAACAGATTTAGATATGAAAACAAACAGTTACCTGCCTGTAATTGGTTTCTAACAGCTGCACTGTTGTAGCACTTCTAAACCGTGGTGAAGGTACCACCTAGAGAAACTTCCTTTTAGTTCAGGGGTGGGTGTGTGTGTTCAGTTTGCTTTACTTTTGTTTTTTGTTTGATTTTTACCATTCGGGAGTCTTCACTGTTCATCAACATATTCAGTAACTTCGGTGTACACATCATTTATATATTTTATAAACTGAAATTTATATTCTTATTTTTTCACTCTCCACAAATGAAATTTAAATAAGAACACACTGGATTTTAGCTTTCTAAACTGATATGCTTTTGAACTGAATTTAGAATAGTCTTCAAAAAAAATAAGAGTCATTTAGTTTTTACTGATTTAATGTGAAGCATAATACTACTTCCTTGGTAGATTACAATGTTGGACTAGAAGTAATAAATTATTATTATATTTTTAATAGTTTATCTCATAACGTCAATTGATGTATGTGAACTATATAAAACTAGTTACAATACAAGCTACTACTTACATATTACAAACAATTGCAACTCCCTCAACACATCAGAATGAGACTAGGACTTGAATTTTAAAATTCCTGTGGAAATCAAATGTATTTTAAGTATCAGCTCTGATTATTTAATCAGACAACTTGCATTTTGCCCTGGCTAATTTTGAAGGCTGATAATATTTTACTCATAAAAATAATTGTGCACCTGTTGTGATGGAAGCCTAGTTAAACAAATGTTAATAGGAATGTAACTCTTTGCGTTAAGCATAAAAACACAAGTCTCTCATTACTATTATTTGGAGAGATATATTTTTAAAGCCACAGAATAGATCTCATTTTAAATTTCATCTTTTCCATGGTACTAGTGAGATATTTAAGAATATTATTAAAACAAGTATGACAAATAGTTGCATATTAACTTGAAAGGAAACACTAGATGATGTCTACCAAAATGAATACAGAGTTCCTCTTTCCATTTAATTCTACTTTCTTCCACTTTTCTGTATTCCTTGACCAAACCATTTTAATAATAGTGAATTATTTCTGTGAAACGTGTACTTTTCTTACTAGTTTATGATCAAAGGAGAAAATAAAATGTGGGCCTACAAAAGCTGTATCCCTCTTGCACTCTCCTTATTTTCAGACCCTTTTCAGCATTAGAGATCTTTTTCAGTACCCAAATTTAAAAAATGCTAGGCACTCATGGAAGAGACACAATCAGACCTTTCCTTTGTGGATTCTACTATTTTGTACAGCCGTTCAAGGAGCTACCTACTTGTGTCTATTCAATCCATTTTCAGGTGTAATCAACCCCTAAGTACTGAAAAAAGCCTTGAGAAAAAATAATCTGTCTGAAGTTAAACAAGCTAAATTTTGAGCTCTGTTGTACACATCTCTCACTGACTTCTGTTAAGACTGGGGTCTTGCAATTCGTCCAGCCTCTTTAACGTTCTATTTCAAAGGCAATTTTATTCAAAATTATCTAAACTTCTGAACCTTATCTTTTACAATGTCAGGTTCATTCTCATTTTATTTTGGTTAGGGCAATACAAGTTTATAAGTAGAGTTAAAAAAACGTGTTTTTGAAATGACCTAAATTCTCTGTAGTTTTCTTTTCCAATAGTTTAATGCAAACATTGGATTGAAGAGGAATCACAAATAAACGAAATAATTACATCAAATTTCCTCAGTGCATTAAATATGCACTCAATAGTAATTACTAACAGTAGCCACACGTTTAAAAATGTAGAGAATAATGCACAATTTATGTCTATTTCAAGAGTCTTATTCATAAAAACACCATTTAGATGAAAATACACACATTTTATTAAGTGGTTAGCTTTATAATTTTTTTTTTTTTTTAATTCAGACAAATGACCTAAATAGTGAGTTGTGTGGGAGGTCTACTACTATGGGCCAGCTCTTAATGTGACATACACTCCCATGAGGATTTGGTCAAGAGCTGACTATAGGGTAATAAAACACCCAGGGCATACTCTGGCACCTGGGGTGCTAGGCACAGAACATTCCTGGGCCTATAAACAGCGTTGGGATTAATTACTATCCCACGCACTTTCTTCCAAGAAATCAACTGTATATAAATATTATCACAAAGGTATATTTTTAAATTATACATTGTTCAAACAAAAAAGACTAAAGTAAAATAGAGTAAATTAATAAGAATGGTATATAAAATTTTAAAATCTTTTTCATACTATTTTAAATTTACTGTCTATGTGTAACTTTTAATTATAAAATAATAAATTCATATGTATTAAATTCTCATATATCATAAATGTTACACTAAAAAAATTTATAGCAACTGTGGGTTCAAAAACATTACATGTGAAAATCCTATTTTAACAGCAAGACTTCTAATTTTTTTCTACCACTATAATAAAATGCCAAAACCAAAATTGAACAAAAAATCTCTTAAAATTTTGGGTAGGAAAAATTTACTTCACTTAAAAAAGTTGATTTAATAATACTACAAGAGCTTGGGAGGCATACGATAGCTACACTATTTGTAACGATAAGATGGGAATGAAGCCAACTAGGTTAGTGTTCACCAGGCCTTCCTTTCCTGAAAAATGTGAGTTAATTATCAAGAAAGTGAATATCACTTTTGGTTAAGCATGGGTGATAACGCTGATCGCTTGGACTGCTAGAACTTCTGCTCGATTTTATACATATCTAATCATTTCCTACGAAATAATTTGTGCTACAAGAGGTAATGAATTGTTCAAGGTGCCTGTAGGTAGCACATAACCAAATGCACTTGTTCCTTTTCCTACTGGCAAACTACTACTTACTGAGGACCAACTTTGTCAATCACTTTACAATCACTGACAGTAATCTTGAAATACATGTATTGTTTTCAACTTTACAAGTTAGAAAGCTGAAAGTAAAATAGGTTAAATATGTAGCTCAGTTTACACCGTGGTTCAAAACCACATCTGACCAACTCTACATTTTCTGTTTATTATGCCACAACTCCTGTTCAAGGAAGAAAGTAACTAATTTCATTAAGCCAATCACTTCATTCAAAGTCTTCATAGAATCTTTGAACTCTTAGGGGAACTAATTTGCTTTGTAGTTATTACTGACAAGTAGATTTATCATCAAGGTAATTATGTGCTATAGTCTATTTTAAGATTCTAGTTCAGGGTTTCTCAAAGTGTGGTTCATGGACCCCTGAAAGTCCCAAAGAACTCTTCAAGTTGTTCCTGAGGGTCAATACTGTTTTCATAATAATACTGAGGTATTAACTGGATGTTACAGTATTAACTGGATGTTACAGTGTTGACAATGCAAAAGAATGGTGATTTAAAACTGCTGGTATCCTAGCATGAATCAAAGGCACTTAACTCTACTTGTAGTCGTATTCTTCACTACCACATACTTGTAGAAAAATGAATAAAAATTTCATTTTAAGAACTTTCTTGATGAAACAATAAAAATAATTAATTTTATTAAATAGTAACTTCAAAATATGCATATTTTTATTGTTCTGTATGATGAAATGGGAAATACGTCTGCTGATTATTATACCTAAGTCTGAGTTATTTCAAAGAGAATCACCTGTGCTATTGAGTTGTGAGCTAAAATCTTTTCATAGTTTTTTGCATAGACACCAATTTTATTTGAAAGAACAACTAAGGGACAAAATATCATTATTCATACTTCAATACTGGCAAGTGAGCCTGCCATTTCAAGATAAACAATTGATAGTATTGGTTATAATAACATATTTCGAACTTTTAAGGGAAAATGCAAATTTCAGAAATCTTTTATATACCGTCATTAGCAAGACAGTTTCAAAAAACTTAAAAAGTTTTTCTGACAAGATTGCTGGTGATAGTAATGTGTAATTTTTTGATACTTATAATGAAATGTACCAACATAAGATCTATATAATTTAGTGTAATCTAAAAGACCAGTACATGATGTTACAAAATTATACATGGAATAAAAGATTCACTCAAAGTTCAACTTGGACCAATGGATTTTAACATAAAAGTATTAAAAGTTCATTAATATGGTTTCAGATCCTACACTGAATCTAACCCTTAAGAAACTACTACTTGTGAAATTTAGTGTAGTATCAAAGAAGAATATTCACAATCACATAAAAAAGCTGTAAGATACATCTTTATTTTTCAACTATATATCAATATTAGGTTAGATTTTCTTCACATACTTCAATCCAAACATATTGCAACAGATTGCATACAGAAGCAGGTATGAGAGTCTAGTTGTCTTCTATTTTAAACCACGCATTAAAGAGAATTGTAAAAAATATAAAACAGTACCACTATTCTCACTAAATTCCTTTTATTTTAGAAATGATCATTATTTTTCACAAAAATGAGTTTTATGTTAATATGTAGTGGGTTTACTATCATAGCTTTTAAGTGAATTAATAAATATATTTTTTTAAATTTCCAGGTTTAATTTCGAACACAATAAACATTAGTAGAGATAAGTCACAGGAACAAAGATTTTTAGAGTCCTAAATACATTTTAAGAGTCTTGACATCAAAAGTTTGAGAACAGCAGTTTGTTATTCTATCAATAAATATTTGCTGTTTCAAATACTAACCTATGCCAAATTTTGACAACTGTTGTTGCCTACCCATATAGCATTTATTGATTCCCTACACCATGTTACCTCAAACGCTACTTATTTCTTTTCTAATCTGCTCAACAAAATTCAGAAGCTAAGTAAATAGTATCCATTTGCTTTTATATAAATAAGGAAACCAACCTCATTTTTCTTGGACTTAACTTTCAGTCTTCTTTTTAACTAGTCTTTTTATTGAAAAAACAATGTATGCACATGGTTTTTAAAAAAATAACTACAGAGCAAATTATAAAGTACAAAATTTTAAAATAGCCCCTTATCCCATACTCTTCTTTCCCACTGCATAGTCAACCTCTGTTAATAGTTTATTAAATATCCTTCCAGCAGTTTTCTCTGTGTGTGTGTGTGCATGTGTGTGTGTGCGCGCACGTACGCATATACTCTCTTCAGCTTTACTCTTAATGGTTCCACAGATACTACTCTCATTTAGTCAATCAATAATTTAGGTAATATGGAGGAGCTATGCTAAAAGTCTCTAAATCAGTGACTCCCCTTTAAGATAACGTAGAGTCAGATTTAAGTTTATGTCCTGCGAGGTACTTTTATTTCACATTTAGCTTTGCTTATCTCTTTTTAGAAGTAAGATGCTAATAAAAATAGGACTAAATTCGCCACCCAGAATGTTGTGAAATCAGCATTCCAAGTTATAGGAGAAATATCTTTCAGTTTTCCCAAACATATTTTAATCCCAGATTCCTATTCTGCTGTCATCCTTTATTTCACTACGAGTCATACTCCAATCTACAGGTGTGTATTAATGTATGGATGATGGCTGGATGGATAGATGGATGGATGGATGGATGTTAAAAACTATCTTCAATTCTGGGTTTATATACTAATACTGAAATACAAATCATTTGTATTCAAAGAATATGAGCTACTTTAACAGAGAAAGGTTCCACCATCAGCCTAAATCTAACACACATCATTAAAGCTCCAGTATGTTTTCACTAATTCCACACAGGAGGATTACAGATGTCCTGCTAGCTACCATTTCCTGGTAAGCAATCTGAATGGCTTCCAGGAAATTGCTAATGACCTTCATTTTACTTAAAATCTAGGCTGCAATTAGTAATAGTTTTTCTTCTCCATGCTGGTTATAATGTTTATTTTCATCCCAGTAATCAGCAAGAAAAAAGTGAAATGTCTTGTTTTTGAATTATATCAAAATTCATTCTCTTTTATTTCAATATGTCACCAAATAGACTAATAAATATTTAATGTAATCATAATTGTGTAAGAATATTTTGGATCTTTTTTACTTCATCCTTTCCCACTGTAGGTTGTAGCTATTGCTAAAATTAGCCTTTTAAAAATGGAATCGATAGAAATATTTTATAATCAGTGACTATTTTTACATTTAAGAATATTTTATAATTGAAATTTTTGAAACCAGATATAATTTTAAAATAAAATTTTATGTTTTTAATTATAATAATTAACTATTAAAAAAGAAGCAGATTCTTAGTCAATGATTTTAAAATGTGATTCTGTGGTCAACATAATAATAATAAAGAATAATTTTAGCCAGTGTTATATTTATAACTAGAACCTGTTATTAAACTTCAGTATTTTCTTTTATGTAAACATTGATTTCACTAATTAGATCCAACTGATCTTTTCCCCAACATATCGATTTCTTTTAATCCCAACAGTTAACAATGATTCTAATGTATCATAATACTTTAGACCTTAATCATATAGTAGTAATTTTTGCTGGTAGCTTTTGTTTGAATTTTAATTAAGAAGACCTTGTGTCTCCAACCCACGTGGGGTTGGTTTTAATTGCTTGTATGTATATCATACAGACTTCAAAAGAAGTAAAAGATGTTTATAATAGAGAGTACAAAGAGAAGCTTTGAAATGTCTACATTCATGCAAAGTGGTATAATTAAAGAAACTATGGGTGATGCTATGTTATAAAGCATATATATTTGTAAAACTAGTTGCAGTGTGCATTTATTGTTAAGCAAAAGGAATTCATGGGTTTTGCAATACTTATTCACTATTGATTATAAGACTACCAAAAGACTGTATGAAATGAGCTAAGCATGCTATTTGGGGGGAATATTGTTCCTTCCTTAGTAATTTACTGTGTGATTTAGAGCGGTAACTTTTCATTTCTGAATAGTGCAGTCCTTATATAGAAAATAAGAAGTTGAGTTACATAATATGCAAAGCCCCTTCAGCTCTAATTTTTTGAGATTCTATGATTCTAGATGTTACTCTGAAGTTCTACGATTACACAGATTTATACAGAAAATAGTGATATTACAGTATTTCACACAAACAGGAAAGTAAAATAATATATGGATATACTCTCAAACACTTTCACAAGCTGGTCACTAGAGTAATATAGCCCTTGTCTTAGAAATAACTATTTAAGAGATCTGTTGTCAAATTAGAATTTATCAAAAATGACTAGAATAACAGTGTCCTGAAGATATAGTAAGAATAGTAATTAAAGACCTAGGAAAGTTTGGCCTAATAGATGTTAGCTGGTTGAAGTTTTGTTGACTAGAAGAGGATAAGATTTGTTTTGTGTTGTTTTAAGAAGGTAAGGTAATGGGGAATTTTTAATATACAAAAGAACTTAGGAACAATTAATGACTACCTGACATTGATATAGTTGGACTGCATTAAGAGAGAGTGCCTTAAATATTGTAGGTATTCAATAAATACTTGAATGAATAAATGAATGGATGTATTAAAAATAACATCAGTTGGAATTTGGCTGTGGAAAATTTTGCTGTTTTAGAGAGTATTTGTTTATTTATTTCCTGTTAATAAGTAATACAGTTAGTAATTTTAAAGGTGTTTTATTGTTTACAAAAGAAAGAGTAATAAAATATCTGTTATTTAATTTGATCCTTATAGCAACCCAATAGAAAAATATTATTTTATTAATTTTACATATGAGTAAAATGAAACAGAGAAATTAGTTTGGGTCAATTACAAAGTTGTAGAGTTAGGGTTTGAATCCTGGCCTCTAAAGCCTGTTTAATACAGCACAGAGCAGCTTCCAAATTCTTGTCTTAGAATTCAGAAGTAGGGACAAGGGGACAGCAGGCTCTGAGCTGTTCTTCACTCCCACAACACACAAACAAACAAAAATAGTTCTTCTTTTACCTTTCGCTATGTAAGCGAGGCAGTATAGTGAAGCAGAAGTGGACATAGGTAATGCAATTTCTCTCTATAGTAGTATTTATCTTGAGCTATATGTGAATGAGAAATGAGGGTGGAATAACATCGTAGAAGGATACAAGGTAAAACAAAAGTACAAGTAGGGTCTGTAACTCATTTGTCCGTTTGAGTTGTACCAAAGGAGTGAGAATATCAGGATAGTTATGATTATGAAATATTTCTAAATGCAATGGTGATATATAAATGATGTCTAGAGCATTAAGATTTATCTTCTGTCTCCATGGATGGGTCTAGCCTGCCATAGTTTATAGAAGAGAATTTTAGTCAGCCTCCTGTTTTTGCACGTATGCCCCTCAGTGCTGTGTCTGGCATCTCGTTGGTGTGAAGGCGCCTCCCTGGGCAGTGTGCCAGAGAAACAGTAATGTTGGTTGTTTGAGTTAGCACAAACTGTTTGTGCTCATGTTTGTCAAACACACAGATGATAAGAAAGACAAAAAAATAATAATTATGTGATATGAACCAAATAAGTAAAATAGTGTTTTCCTTCCTTGGTCATTTATGATTAATCATTTCAATATTTACATTTAGTGATTAAGGTAGATGTGCTGTAGGTATGTTCTTCTGAAGCTTAGAAAAACGACAGTCTCTGATAGGGAAAAAGTGATTAAACAAATGCTTTTAAATAGAAAATTATACAAATGTTTCACAATATTTTTCAAAGCCACTGTTGAAACACAATTATTTATTATATTTATTTAACTATTATGCCTGAGAGGTTTGTTCTAGGGCATAAACATTTCTGCCACACTTTACTATTAAAGACTTTAAGTATTACTATCCCTGTCACTTCATTAGTCTTGTTACTAAGAGAAGTAAAATTAGGAACTGTGTTGCATTAAACAGTACAAACATATTACGGTTGCACTTGGCACAAATACTGAATTAAAAATGTGAATTTATTATGATATTGCTACTGTGTGCCACTGAGAGCCTGGTTTTGTTTTTAGTTTTGATCGCAAACATAAATCTTTGGAGAAGAACACAGGAAAAGTCATGTTTTTTTTTTCAGTGCATGATAGATCTTTGAAGATCAAATAGTGTAGGTTATTCTCAAGGTAACTTAAGTAGTGCTGTTATCACCAAAGGGTCAGAACGGAACAGCATTCCCATAGAATTAGTGTTCTGCGTCACAAGTTACTATCTTACATATCAATTCTCTCTCCTAGTTTATTCACTTTTATAGTAGGAGCCTTAAACTGTATCTAAGTATTCTGATTGCTTAATCCATATATTGCTCTTTCTACAGAACACTCATTTTTTTTTTTTTTTTTAGAAATAGTAAATCATAGTTACTAGAGCTTTCTCTTGTAGGCAATCACAGGACTATAGTGATTTTCCAAGAGCTATGACTGTACACTTTACATTTTCATTTATAAATAATTTTTTCTTTAATTTCCACTTTAAAATTTACAGCAATTTGTACATCTGAGAGAACATAAAAAACCTGGAAATATTTAAAGGCAAATCATCTGCTACTTTTCAACTCCAATAAAATCAGCAAGTTCACATACCTAGTGGTTCTTTCTGTCTCATTAGAAAAATGGTTGAAACAGCAATCCATCAATGTTTAGATTTTCTGTATTTTGAAAATTTGAATGCTGCTACTGGAAAGGATACTACTATGAAAACATGGTGGGGTTAGGGACAGGATTTTTCTCTTAAAGAATATTAGACAAAACTCAGATGCAGACCCACTGAAAATTTATGATTCAGTGTTTCTCAACGTCAGTAATTCTCAGTGAGGATTTCAAAAATATTGCTTTATTTCATTTAAATAATAAGACTTTTACTTGAAAACATTGTTTTTTATAAGTAAAACCTTAAAAGGAGATGATTAATGTATTATTTTTAAATGTGGTAATAGTAAACTCTGCATTAAAGATGCATTTTTCAGTACTGTTCTTATCCATTCTACTGCCTACACTTTAATTCTCCCTCCAGCACCTAACCCATAACATAGAATTTTCTAAAGGTGGTGACAGAGGTCATGTTTCCTCTCTTCCCTAGCTTCATTACACTCTTGAATCCAAAAGAAGATGTAAAGTTAAGAATGACATATATACATAAGATTGGTTAGAATATAATATAAATACTGACTATTTAGAAAATAATGACTGAAGATTTCAAAAGCTCAAATTTATGGGATGCATAAAGCTATTCATTTAAATATATTTATGGCCCAAAATGCCTTTATTATTAAATTTAAAATATTTAAGAATTTAATTTAGAAAATTAGAGGGTATCAGGAAAAAAAAAGAAAAGAAAAAGTACAAGGAAAACAAGGGAGAAATAACAAAAATAAAAGTAAGATTAAGTAGTTGGCATACTGAAAAGCAGCAGAATTGACAAAGAAATGTAAAAAGTGGATCCTTACCAGAGACTTGAGGAAGGGGATAAACAGAAAAATCACTGGCAAGTAAAATTGAAGGACAAAAGGGAGAGAGCACAAATATGCACAATTTAAAATGGAATATATAACAGCAAATTAATAGAAAACTTAAGTGATACTACATTTTAAATCAATATTAATGTATTGATTTAGTGAAATGTGTAATTTTCCAGGAAATTTTTTCCTGGAAAAACTGACTTAAAGAGAAATAAAAACTGTAAAAAAAAAAATTTATTTCCAAAGAAACTCTAAGCCTAAATGTTTTATGGTATATTCCTTCAAAATTTCAAGGAATAATTAATTTCCATGTTATCTGAGCAACATTTTACATAGCCTAGAAAAAAAGAAAAATCTTTCCAATTCAAATGTGAATGCTGGTACTGAAAATTAACAAAGATAGTACAAATAAATAAAAACACAAACTAATCTCATTTATGATTACAGATACAAAAATAACAACTGTAATATGAGCAAATAAAATTATGCAGTACATTAAAACAAGACTACACCATGACTAATCAGGGTTTATGTCATCAATAAATTTGAAAAACAAAATCACTAAGATATGCCATAAAATAAAATGCAATTTCTCATAGAAACTCTTAATAAACTATGGCTAGAATTATTTTAATAATAAAGAATATCTTGAATCAATAGTCAACATAATACTGAATGCTGAAATATTAAAACAATTCCATAAATTAAAAACTACACAAAATACTTTCCATCACCTATATAACTTAATATTATTTTTGACAATCTAGGCAGTATAATAAGAAAAGAGGTGGGAAAAAAAGGTACGTATAAGAGAAAACATATCAGCTGAAATATGACTGAACCTAATAAGTTTTATAAAGATAGAAGTTATAAAATGAACCAGCAAAATTCACTAGCTTCCCTAAACATAGTAACAAAAAGAAAATAGAATGAAGAATATCTCATTCACAAGTGCAAGTAAAAATATTAAAAATTATAAAGAAACAATCAAAAGAAATGCCCCGAATCTGTATTTTCAAAACAAAACATTGCACCTAGGAATACCAAGAGCTTTAGGCATAAAAAACAAACAAACAAAAAACAACAAAAAAAAAACATTGTTGAGGGACATAAAAGAATTTAATAAATGATTCTGAATGTAAAGATACAATACTAAAAGATGTCACTTTACCCCATAGTTGTATATAAGGGTGATACAACCTTTTAAAATTTCACTTTTTAATTTCAATTAACAGTTTAATTACAAGTCTAAAATAAACTTTAGAGAAATATGCAAATACTTTAAAGAAAAATTATGAATGTGGTCTTACAATACCTATTGATCAAAGATACTGTAAGGCTACAGGATTAATATATCATAGAACAAATAAAAGTTTAGATAGATCAATCGAATTAGAACCAAAAACTGAGAAATGATTCCAAATATGCAGCCCGTATGTAATAAAAGATATTATTTCAAATCATAAGTAATGATTGATTGTTTAATAAATGATACAGAAACATTTGATTAACTGAGAAAAAAATTAACTTATACCTCTGGATGAAATTATACATCAAAATATATTCAAGAGGAATTAGAGTTAAAAATATAAGAATACTGTCAAAGACTGAAAGAAAATATAGAGAATATTATCTAACCTCGGAGTATGGGGAGGCTTTCTAAACAAACCTCCAACAACGAAAAAAAGAGGCATTAAAAAGGAAGGGAAAGATTTGACAATAAAACCATAAAGAAAATGACAATTTATAACATATGACAAATAAAAGTTAATACCATTAAAATATACATTTAAAGTATAACGAAACCAGAAGAACTAGACAAATAAATTCAGAAAGGAAGAGACATTTAATAGAAATAAATTTATGTAAAAATCTTCATTCTCAATAATATCAAAGAAATTCAAAATAAATCAGCAATAATATAAGATTTTCCCCTATCGAACTGGCAAGAAACTTTTAAGTTAATAATACTTGTTAGAAAGGGTGAGGAAACTTGCAGATACTGCTGGTGGGAGCATAGAACACTATACCCCTTCTGAAGGGCAATATGGCAATATGAATTAAAGCCTTTTAAAAAAGAACATACTCTCTGACGCAGAAATTTCACTTTTTAGGAATATATTCTAAGAAAATAACCACTAATTAATACTGAAAAAGTATTATGTTATTCATGCTTAAGCTTTTCTTTATCATGACAGACATAAAAACAACTGAAATGTTGAAAGAAGACTCAATTATTACATTACTAGAACCCTACTTTATCCAATATTGTCTACAAATAAAAATAATATTTTAGAAAATGACCTAATTACAGGAAAATTCACAATATATCTTACGTGAGAAAAATAGATCACAAAAGAATAATGAAAAGATGACTCTAATTTTAAGAAAACAATTTAACATGCATATGTATAAATTAAAATGGAAATGATAGATAATATAAAATTATAAGACAATTTTAATTTCTTTTGTGTGCGTGATTCTTTATTTTTTACAATAAATATGTATGCATTTTACAATGAGGGGAAATTAATGAGGTATTAAAAATACACAATGTTTGAGATATAATATTGAATACTAATAACCCATGAGAGTATGTATTTCCTGGAGATAGCATTTAGATCACTTTAAAATTTCAGAATAATTATAACTAATTTAGGTGGATTGTAACTGGCCTGATACACTCAGTTTTAGCAGTGGTTGAATCAAACTATGAATACTATTTTAATTTTTTAAATTTTTATTATTGTTACATTTTCTGTAATAATGTTTATGATGACAAAATGTTAGGATGTCTAAAGAGACAATTATGTAGACTAAATCAAAATGAAAATTTAATAAGAATCTTATTCTATGCCCATAAAACTGAGAGTAGCACACAAATGGCAGTTCACATATCACATACGGAATTCAGAAAAAAAAGTTAAAAGAATTGGAAAAGCCTGATTTTGTATGTGTTTTGCTTTCTAGATTTGTATACTTTGACTATCTGAGGCTAGCACAGTTTTTATATTTTAAATTCATAATTAGAATTGAAAACAAAGTAAGATGGAAAGTGGGGGTGGGAAGGGGGAGAGAATATAACTTGATGCTTAAAAACTTGATGTTGCATCATAACCTAATAAAATGTTAGCTTCCACATTACTAAGAGAAAGCAAGACCCTCATCATTCATGCTAGCAAAAGCTTTCCTTAGCATAAGTCATTTCTGTTCTAACTGTTATAAAAATCAATGACTTTGGAAAGGGAAGAAAACACAGAATGACGTGCAAAGTAGCACACACCATGTTACTGCAGCTGGATAAAGAATATGCCACTAATGACTTTCTTTCTACCCATCAGTTATAAGTTGAGTTTCTTTTTTTCTTCCAAAATATAGCAAATGGCCTTCATGAGTATAAAATAGAAGTGGTGAAATTCAAATAATATCCACTTTCTATTTGATTTTGATACTGTATTATTTAATGGAATAAATTATTAATTATTCCTTGAGAAAGAGATGACTTCCTTTATTCTTCATTTGAGTTAAACATAACATGCCTGAACACTAGGCAATTTTTAATAATAAATTCAAAATAACATTTTCATCAGAGAGTTATTGCCAAATGTTCTTCTTAAATGAGATATACATGGCGAATATGAAAATTCACTTGAAGTTATTTGATAAATACAGGAAACTAATGTAAGTTTCCAAATTGTCAGTACAAGTCTGAGTGATGACTATCTATAAGGGATGACTGATAGAATTAATTAATGACCATGCATTCTAGTCATGATACCAAAAACTAGGAATATAGCACTTCATCTCCACAAAGGAATCAACAAAAGAGAGTCTGGCAAGAAGTATAACTTCCTGACTAATAGGGTAACTTAATTCTGTAATGTATTGAAATTGTCCATTTCTTAACATGTTTCAGAATAACATCAAGCATACATCTTCAAAAATAAAGATGCTCATTTTCATCAGGGTAATAGGTCATGAAATGTTTAATCTTGTGAAATCTGTTTAAGATTAATCAAACTATGGTCCTATGGGCATGTTAATAAAATTAAAACTTGCCCTCATGAGATCTTTCTTAAGTGCCAGGAGCTATTCTAAAAGCCATACATGTATTAATTGTCTTAATGAGCCCATGAGGTGGGTACTGTTATATCTCCATTTTAGATACGAGGAATTCAAAACTTAGAAAAGATTAGTGATTTTCCCAAAGTTGCTCATCTAGTAATTGACGGAGACAGGATTTGAAAAGGTAAACAGGCCTCACAATCTACCTATAAACCATAATGTACAGCATATTCCATAAACTCTTTTTTTATAGGTGCTATGGTTGACCCTTTTTGATTAGAAGAAATTCAAATTAATGATTTGGATTCATAAATTAAGCTATTATTATGATTTCAAAAGGAAAAACTAAAATTGTCTTTAACTTGATTTGTTCTTCGTCTTTGATACATTTTATTTCATTTTCATTATGTTAAATAAATTATGAAGCAGTTTAGCCTATAAGTTATATGTTTATAGACTATAATAAAAAGAGGGCAAATTTTTCATTCTGTAAATATTAGAAAAAATAAAAGTTCAAGGACATACTAACATTTGCCCTCTCATAAATAAATAAATATTAGAGATAAGAATTTAATATTAGGTTACAGAAGATCAGTTAATGCTTTGTTATATAAAATAACATCTCTACATTGGTATGTTTGATATTTTGTATACTGTACCTTTAATTTCTCCAAGAAGTTCACTGGTATTTAGTCTTTCCATTTTTTCCTTCCAATCTTTTGAAAGTAGTTTTTCCATGCAAGAGGAATCTATTAAATTGAAAGAATAAATATTAAAATAGTACATGAACGTTTTACGAGTACTGAAATATTACAAATCCAAAAGACCAGTTTATTAAAAAATTTTCTCATTTAAAAATGATCAGAGCAATTTTTTTGTTGTTTTAACCTGAGAATATAGGCAAATATATTACTATATTATTAAAGACCACAACTAAATTTATTTTTACCAGAAGATTATTTAAACTATTCTCAGGGAAAGAAGATAATGCTCAATAATATTATCTTGGTATTATAATTATAATTCTATTAACACTCAGTCAACATTTATTATTTCTTAGACTGATAGAACAGAAAAGGGACTCTTTCTTAAGGGTTTAAGTTTAAATAATATTTATTTTAATCCAGGTGCTCATTTTTTAAAGCCAAGCAAAATCTGTATGCTATTTAGGGAAGAATGACAATTCTCCAAGGGAGAAGATACCAATCAACCTGTAACCATTTGTCCTTTAAAAAGAAATAAACATATAGCAACTTTTGTAAAACACCCATTTAGAGCAAAGAAAATAAAGTCAAGATAATGAAAACTGCTGATACTTTTCTTTTATATAGAGATGCATATTCTTTTTAAGAAAATACTTATTTAAACACTATTTGTCCCTATTGCATTTCTAAATAGCATACTAGAATATAGGGAGTGATTGTTTTTGTTTCTATAAAGATTCATAAAGGTTTAAGAAATCTAAATTTCCCAATATTCTAATAACTAGCAAAGTTTTCTCAATGAGTTCTTTTTTCCTCTCTATTCAGACTTGCAACTGAAGCTACTGCATACAACTATTTACATGTATCTTTTAAGCCTCAAATCTTAACAAATAGGCCACATCTCCAAAAAGGGAATGCAATTTTAAATACTAAATCCTTAGCGCAAAGCATACTCCCATTAAACTTTAACATTCCAAGTGTCAAAATTCTGATAACTTCTTCTTAGAATTATATTTAAAATCATTACTCCAAATCCAAATGCCTTTCCTCTCCCATATCAGTACCTATCTCTTCGGCATTTTCCCTTTCTTTTTTTCTTCAACTTCTAAATCCTCCTTGGGTTTTTCAGAATGACAGAAAGGTCAAGATGGATCTAAAGGGTTTCAGAAACCAGATAAGGTTTCGAAAAAGACAGTGAGCCCTGGGTAAGAGATGAGAGGACCACTGCATGGTTAGAAAGTATTGGTGAAAACAATTAACATTTGTCCATGACATGATCAATCAATCAAGGAATGGATGAAATCCAGATCAGCGTGTTGTGAAAAGGCTGATGAAGAACAACCATACTAGCTTGCTATCACAGAAGCTAAAGTTCTTTGTAAATAGAAGTCAGCTTGATTCTATTACGTGAAAGCTCCCTTCCCCCTCTCTTACTTCTTCCCTTCTTTACTGCCCTCCTTCTTTCCTTCCATTCTTTCCTATTAAAATTTTCTTAGGCTTCAACAAGTGATCTACCACTGTGATTAAAAACTAGATTCTGAGGAACCTTCCGATAGGGCCTATATGCATATGCACACGTTCAGTTTGTGTTTAATTTTCAGAATGATCTCTTGCTACTTTTACTTTAATTTCAGAAACGAGGTGTATACTTTGTTCTATACATATTTTGTTTTTAGGCTAAAGCCATTAAAAAAGATAATACTGAGTTTGAGAGCTATGAAACCAATCTTTAAAGCCATGCCATGCCGATCAGAGATTACTTTTTCTTAAATTGAGTTTAAATTTCTGACAGAGATTGATATAACATCAGATCATAGATAAGAATAATCAACATTTTCAACTTCCTATCCTATCTAGTTTTGTTACTTTTTCTTTTACTCTTTCAATTATAAAATTGTACTAAACTGCTAATTACTGATATATATGCTAAAGCATAACTCATTTGGTTAAAATTTGAGTGGAGAGTAGATATTATAATACTCAAAGACAAAAACCCAATTTATTAGTAATGAGCACAAACCCACAGAAAGTTCATAAACTAGAATTAGATATACACTAATCGTAAAACAGGCTAAAATATGTCTCTCATTTCTATAAATAGAACTGAAATCTTTCTGAGCTCTAGGAAAAGAATGCTGAAACTTCATGGGAGAAAAATAGAACTATATGGACAACAGGAACGAACACTTCAAACATAAATCAACCCATGTGGACACAGCTTTACAAAAAAGCTACTCATTTATAAAATGGTTAATAACTTCAAAGCATTTTACATTCCTATTAGAAAATTAATCCTCACCGTAATGCTGAGTTAATCTAGCTATATGAGTTCCCATTTCAGTAGAAGAAATGGGAAAAAATAAAGCATCCTTTGCATGTTGCTATTTATGGCTCCACAAAAATATTTAACAATAATCACAGTTTAATAATATCACAAATTGCCTTTATCTACAGGACAATACAACTCACTACACACAAACTTATCGACATTTAATCTCAACGCTTGGAGATTCCAGGAAGATTCCAAACACTGAGGAAGTCCCTTAGAAAACACTCAGCTTTCTCACCTAATTATCTGACTTGAGAAACCTCTAAGGGCATACCTCGAATAGTACTAAGCTCACTCCATACTTTAAATCCATACTGTAATGTAAAGCAAGTAAGATAAGGGGACAAAGACCAGATGATGCAGATTGTTAACAAATACCGCACAGGCAGAGAAAACTACTGCCACCGCCAAGAGGTTTCTGACTTGAAAGAAAATATGTAATAAAATTATAAATAAAATTTTATATTTTCAGATTCCCCACTCAAAACAATATCCAGGTAAGGGTCCAAATTAAAAATATTCTTTGTGCCACATCCTTCAACATTAATAAGACATTAGTTCTACAGAAGAAATTGTCTCATTCTAATTATCCACAAATGCAAAAAGCAAAGAGGTCAAAGTAAGTGAAGTCCAGTGTACACGGACAGAGTAGGACTGTACACAGTGGTTTTATCTCAGCAGTCAGGCTAGATTCTGAATGTAAAAAAGGACTAAACATCGCCCAGATATTGGATTATTTTACACAGATAATTTTGTTTTACATAATTGACTTGAAGACAACTAATATAGTTATGGTGCATGGTGCCACAGTCCTCAAAACAATGAAATAATATATAGTAATCTATAACCTGAGTTTGACTAGTCATATATTTGTTATTTTGACTGAGTTGTCTTCAGCTAAAAAACAGAAGAGAAGCTGCATATCTTTTGGAAACTAAGATAAAGAACCACAACATTATAGTATAAAAAAAAGTCACGGTAATATGTACATATTAAAAATGAGTGTAAGCTATACACTTCCTTATAAAAGTGGAAAATGCCAAAATTAATTCCCTTTACTTTGAAAGGATTAGCCTGCATAAACCAATACATAGTCAATGACATACGGAACTTTATTTTATTAATCTTGTCCCATTTTTATAAATAATGTGATTTAAAAAGGACTACCAAAAATCAAGAGCTGGATCTCAGTTCTTGCTTATATTTTAATCAAGAACATAAAAAGTTTTGATGTGTTATAAATTAATTCTCAGTTGCATAGCTTTTCTTTTTCCTTTGCAAATTTGAGTTTTTCAAGAATGTTTTTCTAGGAAAAAAGGAATGAAAATTCAGAACTAATTTTTAATAAATAGCTTGCATAATGGATTATAAAGCAATGTTTCTGTTTCCTAAATACCTAGGTTTCAGGCCAGAGTGGTTTATCACTGTAATAATTATTATATAGTACAAGAGAAATTCAAGGTGAGAGTATGTGAGACATACTAATCTATACGATAATATTTTAGGGACAATTTTAATTTTTTTTCTAGTTAAACAAAGTTGCAGTAGTATTAACATTTATTCTGCACGAAATAAAGCTATTTCAAATGGGTCAAAGAGAGTAAATAAGAAATCATCATTAAAACTAAAGCATAGGGGAATAGCAAAAGATAAATGGAAAAAAATTATTGTACTTTAAAATAATTTATCTGTGAATAAACAATTATTATTCCTTTTACCTCAAAGTGATATTTAAAGTTAGAAATGCTCAAACATTAGAAACATGATATAGAAAATAGCTTTAAAATATTTTAGTAAGGAAAAACAATGGCTGCTGCCCCTCTATGCAGAATTCCTACTGCTTTATTAACTCTTTTAAAAAAGAAATATTAAAGCAATTTTATTTTTACCGTAGTAATCATAAGTTTCAAATGCAATAAATTTTCTTTGTATCCAAGAACAACGATAACTTATCAAAGTACACTTGACCTTGGTTTACAAGTAATTCTGACTATATATATTTATATCCCTTCTGACCATCCATTCCACATTTTTCGTTAGGAAACAGAAATGCACATGACGGTTACTGTACATTTTTCCACAATGCTAAGTATTTCGGAATACAGTGGGATAAAATTGGAGCATGGAGAGCTTGAAGAGCACTCTTAAATTTTAATTAAAACCCTCCACGCTCACTAAAAATAATTAGACACTAAAATGTGCCAGTTTTATTTTGAAGTCACTAGAATGTACAAAACATACTCCCTGACGACTGCTTCTGCTTTTCCTTCTATCTCCCTCTCTCCAATGAAACAACTGATTTTCCAAATACAAACAAGGGGGTATAAATAGAGGCTGTTTTCAGGCCTGCTCCTCATGCTGAGAAGCTGAAAGAAAAGACGGCAGAGTGGGTTTTTCAGACTGCACCAAATGAAACGAAAATAACTTGCCTAACCAAGAGTTCGAATCACCGACAAACTCTAGATAAAATTCAGCGTGCAAGAACACCACAAGTTGTATCACTGATCTTTTTTGATCCAAACGTCAAACCTTTAACCTCTTAAATGTTTTTACTATCTTAAAATATCTCATACAATGCTATATTCCATCCTATTTTTAGCCAAGCAGCAAGAGAAAGCATGCCTTTCCCATACAGCAGGGCAATGATATAAACATCAACACAGATGCTCTGCCAGGAAGAGCTGGACTTCTCAAGCACTTGATCATTAAGGAATGCACCAACTGTTTTGGATAATCTCGTGCCAGCTCCCCTTTTGCTCCACACTCCCCTCTGGGAGTGGCCAATCTTGTCCTGGTCCTAATTTTTCATTTTACTCCTCCATAGCTCCCCAGCCATCCCCAAAAAGATGAGAAATGGCATTTATGCCTAGCAATGAAAAAGCAGGCTTACTTCCCCAAACAGACCAAAACTTTAAAACAATTAACCCTCCCCTCTTCTTTCAGATAAATTACTGAGTATAAAATGCAATCTGTTTCCTTTGTTTATTCAATATGAACAATTTGTAAATGACTCAAGGATAAAATTCAGAAAATGTTGTGCTAAATTAGAACCATTATAAACATGCTAATGACTCAATGCTTAAGTAAAACATGCATGATCGGTGTGAAGAAATAGATTTAGTTCCTGTGAAATTCTGTTGTGCTGTCTTAAAACAATTTGGTCATTAAATCAGATATATTCCTTCCAGGAAAAATGTAATAATACAACCACTTTACTAGATAATATACAGAGAGAGAGAGAGAGAGAGAGAGAGAGAGAGAGAGAGAGTGTCTGTGAATAGGAGCCATTGGAAATGTCATTAGAACTGTTAGATGTAAGATTTTGATGTGTTCATAAGGGAAAAAAAGCCCCACTTTTGAAACCTACCAGAAATATACATATATCATCTCATTAGCTACAATATTCTCTTTGCACTGGTTTTACGTACCAAAATCTTTGATAATTTTTAATAGGGACCCCTTTAAATTGGCACTTAACATATATTCATGGAACTCATCTTGATATGCATGTCTAGGTAAAAGGTATCTCTTCCATCTACTTTCCAAGGCTGCTTAGCACCTAGAACAATATCAGAGGGAATCATTCAAAACCAAATTCCTCTCCCATTTCCATCAAAGTACAACTGTTTGGTAGCAGTTGCCAATGACAATGCCCCAAAGAGGGAAACATCCCACAGGTGACTCAGAGGCTCCTAGCCTGCCACCATAGCTTAAAGAAACTTCAATGAGAGTTTAGACAAACACGCCCATTCAGAAATGAAGACACAGTCAAAAAAGTCACTTGCCTTGCTCAAGGTCAAACAGGTGGTGACAGAGCCCTGGTTTTATTAAAATGACTACTTAAATCATTTTTTGAACATTAGTTTTACAGTCTCTGCAATGTAGCAAACAATAGAAAAAGAATAAACTGCTTCAGATATGGAGCGAATCACTCTAGTTCTTTGGGGAGGGGTACTAAAAATTCAAGGTATTGCAGTAAAAGTCAGCAGTGTTCAACAACCAGTTCTCCCATCGACACTCCATTATGCTGTTCCTCCACGCTGCATTTTCCATAATGCCTTATCTTGTTTGAAATAAATCCTTTCTTTTACAGAATATCATCTACTAAGAAATAGTTAAGATGCTATTTAAAAATACCGTGAAACTCGAAAAGTAATTCCTTCTAAATTAGGTTTTATCTTCCCATACAAGAAGCAAATGTGCAGCCTGAGACCTTGGTTTTCACTGTAGCTCACTGCCCACATGTTCGAATTTACCAGTTTTAATGGAGTAAAACTATCCCATTAGAAACTTCAACTGTCCGTATCACTAAAATATTACTTATCATGACATCCTATCATGACCCTACTTTCTGCTGCTCCATTGCCAAAGGCTAAAGTGTTCAAACAATATTATATATTGCATTATATATAATAATTATATATTTAATAATTTAATATATTTAATGTATTGCAGTATATATTATATAACACTGCCAATTATTACATATATATTGAATTATATATATGTAATAATTATATATAGATTTAATATATAAATTTATTGTATTATATACAAAACATATAACACTGTTCTTTGGTTTCTACAACTGTTTGATTTCATTTTTATGTTTTCAAATACATACTTAACTTCTTTTTAAAAACTATATTGGACTGGGGAAATATCTGTGTGCCTACTGTGTCCTTTATTCCTTCTTTTGGTTTTTTGGGGGAAATATCTCTGAATGCCGCTATTGTTGTGATCCAGTCGTCAATCACAGTTCTCTGCTGCCTGCCTGCATCCCACTGCTCCACCCAGCCACAAAGACAGGAATTTGACCCAGTTAGAAGTCTCTGCTGGAGCTATGTGGAAAGGCTCTCTATGCTCAGGTTGGAAGCAATGAGCATGTGGGCCTGGGATTTTCATGGCCGTCCTCCTTGGCACATGAAGAAAGCCTGTCTTCAATAAGAGCAAATAAAGTCAAAAATACAAAGAAAAGCAGAGGGAGCAAAGATTTAAAAAGATAGAGAGAGAAAAAAAAATCTTTACATCATGTTAGTAAACTTACATCCAAAAATAACAAACCAAATTCTGCTCTTGGGCTTCTTGGTAACATAAGCCAATATACTCCTGTGTTTGCTTAAGCTAGTTTGAGTTGGGTTTCTGCCAGTTGCAACTTAAAAAAAAGAACTAAACAATATGAAAATCATAATAAAACCTGTCATACACATTCAAATGTGTTATGTTTCAAATTTTAACACACTGGAAACCACCAATGCATTAACCTGTACCAGCAGCCTAAAATATTTACTAAATAAACCTTGAAGTAAATATCTTACTTTATTGAAAAATATTCAATGACTTTAAAGTAAACTGTTTTAGGACTGCTACTTAAAATTATTTATCTATTTGAATTAGGATTTTCTGATTATATATTATACAGTCATAAGAAAATGCAACAGAAATAAAGTGGAAACTGAGGCTCATTTAAAAAAAAAAAACAACTCCCATCTAAGATCAACAAGCCTCGATTTCAGTTTTGTATTCATCGAAACAGCTTCATTGTTCCAGTTAATTGACTTTACATTTAATGTTATAAAATAAGTTTTTACTGATAAAATATCCCTTCTTAACTGTTCTATTTCTATATTGTCAACCCATAAAAGGTCAATTTAAAACAAGGTTATACAACTTAAGTCGGTTTTAAAGACCCTCCATAATCTAGCCTTTATGATTCATCTCCTATTATTCTTCCTACACGAAACTCTTCAATCTGCTCCAATGAGTACACCAAACGTATCTCACTTTTCTATACAGACACTGTGCTTTTTCACTTTCGCACCTCTGTTGATGACACCCTCCTGACCTGAATGTCTCTCCCACTTTGATGCTTATGAAAAACACTCCTATTCTTCAGTGCCTACATTAAATACCTCCTCAATTAGGCCTTGATTCATCACTTCAAACATAATTTCTCAGCCTCTGAAAAGTAAAATAACACTTGCTGAGCATATATTATCTGTCAGTCACTGTGATTTTTATTTTTTCAAGTATCAACTCAACTCTGAAGTTCAACAACTCTTTCTTGCTATCACTTATCAATTTTACCACCATTTGAGTAAGTACATGGTTAAGTTCATATTGCCATACCCTAACTAAACGTTTTGTTCCCTGGTGGTTGAAGAATGATTCTGATGCCATTTTGTGTTCTTCCATAATACTTAACCCACAGCCATGCGAGCGTAGTAAGTACAAAAACAAATTCCATAATATACTACTAAAAAAGATCACTTTTTTTGTGTGTCAAGCAACAACAGAACTACTTTGTTTTTTAATTAATGATATTAATGTGTAATTTAACACACATCATATAATAAATGTATCTATTTTAAATGTAAATTTGATGAATTTTGTCATTATATATTCGTGTACCTGCCAACCCACAGAAGATATATATAGAACATTTCCAAAAAGTTATTTTGTGCTGGTTTCAGTCAATCATCTATATTCCTCAGGCAACCACTGATCTGATTTCTATTACTACAGGTTATTTTTGCCTATGCTTGAATTTCATAAAAATGAAGTATATGGTATGTATTTTTTTTTGGATATGGATTCTTCCAATTAACATAAAACTTTTGAGATTCAATCATATTGCAGCATCCATTAGCAATTTGGTCCATTTTGTTAATGGTTGGATTTCCATTGTATAAATACACCACAATTTGTTTATCCATTCATCTGTCTGAAGACATGTGAGTGTTTCTCTTTGGGGCTATTAGAAATAAAGCTAACATGAAAATTCATTCATAAGTCTTTACATAAAAATCTCTCTCTTTTTCCCTCTAAAAGTGGATATTCTTCTAAAAGTGGGGTTATTTTGTGCCTGAAATTATAAGAAACTGCCAAAAATATTCTAAAGTGCTTGTATCATTTTATACTTTGACCAACAATGTATAAGAATTCGAATTACTTTACATTCTCATTAATACTTCTTATGTTAGTACATTAATTTTAGTCATTATAATAGGTATATAATGGTATCTCAGTGTAGTTTTAACTTACATTCACATTTCCTTAACATTAAAAATACAGTATATTTTTATATGCGTATCGACCATTTACATATATTCTTTTGTGAAGTGCTCAAATATTCTGCCCATTTTCATATTAAAGTTTGTCTTTTTCTGTTTTAAAAGCTACATGTATTTTGTGAATTTCATATTTACAAAATATATATTTATATTATATTTATACACATATTTAAGTCATTTATTAGATATCTGATATATATCTTTTGTCAAATATATGTATTGTATATATTTTTACCTCATCCGCAGTATGCCTTTTTATTTTCACAAGGTGTCTTCTGCAGAGCTATAGTTTTTCATTTTGATGTTATCCAATTACTGAGTTTTTTCTTTATGAGTAGTGTTTTCTGATTCTCATCTAAGAAACCTTGCCTATACCAAGGTCACAAAGACTCCCTTATCTTTTTTTTTTATAATTTTAGTTCTCTATTTAAGTCTATGATATATTTTGAATTATTTTTTCTGTGTAGGTTTACTTCTGAATTCTCTGTTCTAATCTATTGATCAATTCATTATCCTTACACCAGTACCAAACCATTTTTGATTATTGTAGCTTTATAGTAAGTCTTGCAATCACATACAGTAAGTCCTCTAAATTTACTCTTCTATTTCAAATTTGTTTTGGCTATCCTTTATCCTTTGCATTTCCACCTAAATTTTAGAATTTCCTTTCTGTATGAAAAAAAAATAGACCACGGAGTTTTTATTGGATTTGCCTTGACTCTATAGATCAATTTTAGTCTTTTATTATATTTTAATATAAATATTTAAAACAACAAATTTCTTTCAAAGTACTACCTTATCTTCATCCCATATTTTCTTATGTTGTATTTTTATAATTTTCCTTATTTTATAATTTTCCTTTATTCTTTTTTCTTTATACATGGTTATCTAGAAGTACGTGGTTTAGTTGCCAAATACTTGGGAATTTTAAAACTTTCCTTTTGCTATTTACTTGTAATTTATTTCCATTGTGGTCAAGTAATGTCAATCCTTTATATTTATTGAGACTTATTTTATGGCCCAGAATATGTTTTACCTTGTTGGATGTTCCATATTCATTTGAAAAGAATAACTATTCTGCAATTTTTAAGGGTAGTTCTCTATCAAAATCAATTACATCAAGCTGATAGTGTTGTTGAAATCTTCTATATTTTTATGGATTTTCTGTCTTTTTTTTTTTTGAAATTCTATAATGGGAGTACTGAAATCTCCAATAATAATTGGATTGTAGATTTGTCTTTTTTCTTTCTTTCAAGTCTGTCAACTTTTTGCTTCATGTGTTTTGAATCTCAGTTATAAGATGCACACATATTTAAGAATGCTATCCCTTAATGAATTAGCTCTTTAATCATTATAAAATATCTTTTCTTATTTCTGGTAATATTTATTTTCCTGAAGTCTACTTTTATATTAATACAGTCACTTTAGCTTTCTTATTATTAGTGTTTGCACAGTGTTGCGTTGCCTATCCTTTTACTTTTAACCTATCTACATCTTTATATTTACTGTGTTTCTTAAAATCAGTATATTAATTGAATCTTGTTTTTTACATTCAATCTGATAATCAAATCTGATAATCAAATCAGTACAATTAGTCCAATACATTTAATGCCATTATTTTTAACAGTTTTTTAAGTCTATCATCATGCTATATTTTCTATATCTTTCATTTGTACTTAGTTGCTTTTATCTTCTTTCCCTGCCTTTTAATTTAATTTTTTAGAATTGCATTTATCTCCTCTATTTTAGGTACAGTTTATTAGCTATACCTCCTTATTTTATTATTTTAATGATTGATCAAGGACTTACAATATATATCTTCATAACTGTTTGCCAATGAATAACATACTATTTTAAATATAATGTAAAGCTTAAAAATGACCCCATCTTTTGTTATTGTTGTCATATCTATTACTTCTACACATTTTAAACTCTATAACACATTGTTATTTTTGCTATAGAGTCAATTATAATTAAATTAATGTTTAGAAATACAAATGTCTTCAATTTTTGCCTTTATATTAATCATTTCTGGTACCCTTTAATGCTCTGTGTTTCCATCAAGAATTATTTTCCTACAGCCTGACAAAATATCTTTACAATTTTCTGTAGTAAAAATCTCCCAGCAATAAACTTTCTGAACTTTTATTTGTCTAAAATGCTTTTATTTCATCATTAGTTGTGAAGACTATTTTTGCTAAATATTCTAGGTTAATATTTTTTTTTCAGGATTCCTAAAGATGTTATTGTAATGTCTCTGACTGTATTTTTCTGATGTCAAGTCAGGGAAAATTTCTATCTTTGTCCTACTATACACAATGTATCTTTGGTTACTTTTAAGATTTTCTTTTATTAGATTTCAGCAATTTGACTTTCATGTGCTTTGATATACATTTTTCTTTGTGCTTCTTCTTCTTGAATCTGGAGGTTTAAACTGTTTGGCAAATTTGAAATTTTTTTCCAACCATTATGTCATCTATATATATTTTGTCTATCCTCTCTAGGTATGTCATTGTTTCTCACAAGCTATGAGGCTCTGTTCATTTTTTCCCTGACTTTTTTCTCTCTATGCTTCTGTTTGGATGGTTTCTATTGCCCTGTTTTAGTTTTACCAATCTTTTAATCCACAGTTAATTATTTGCATTTAAATTCTTCAAGTATTTTTTTAATCTCGGATATTGTATTTTACATTTCTAGGCCTTCTATATGTTCTTTTTGTTTCCATTTCTCTCTTTACTATGTTCATATTTTCCTTTAATCTTTGAATATATTTATAATAGCTATTTTGAAGTCATTATATGCTAATTCTATCATTTCTGTGATATCCAGATCTCTTTCTATTGACTGATTTTTCTCATGCTCATAGGTCATATTTTCTGGCTTCTTCATATATCTAGTATTTTTATTGAATACTGGATGATACATATATTACAATTGCTGAGTGTTTGGAATTTGTCATTTTCCGTTAAATAATTTGAATTTCCTTCTGATAGGTATTTATTTACCCACAATCATCTTCATCTTTTAGAGTCTTCTCTTTAAACTTTGTTATGGTGGGTATAAAGTACTCTTTACTATAGAGCTAATTTATCCTTATGCCAAAAGTACGGCTTTTCTGATTCTCCAATGAATGCTCTGGGTGTTTAATCAGGACATTAAACCTCCCATACTACAAGGTAGTTTTGCAATTTACTACTTTTTCTTTTCCATGTATTTCTTCTTTGGCAAATCTCTTATAGTCACACTCTATTAATTTGAAGTTCAGTATTCAGCCAAAAAATTCAAGGGGATCCCTAAGAATATTTTTGATGTTCTTTCTGTATAGCTCCCTTCACTCTCAAACGTCTCCCTGCAAATTACAGTCACTACAATCTTCCCAAATTCTAATCCCTGATTGCTCAGTTCATAGAGGCTGTCTTTTAGTATTTGGGCGGGTTCTCCCTACCTCGGGGTCTGGTAAATACCCAGAGGTAGAAAGCCAGAATAATCATAAAGCTCACTTTGCTTTCACTCCATTATATAGTATAGTCTCATGCTTCCTGTTTTCTATTTTCTTATACAGTTGTTACATACAGTTGATTAAGATTTCTTTTTATATTAGGAGAGTAAGTCCACTATCGATTACTCCTTTACGGCAGAAAGAAAACTAAAGTATTACTTTTTTAAATGGTGCTATCTCATAAAATTATTCTCTATAAGTTCCTTTTGTAAAAGATAATTTAAAGGTCTTCCCATTAAGTTCCTTTTGGCTTTTTAAGGATCAGGAATATAACTAAGCTTTATAAAGGATTTTGAGTGTCATAGAACTTTATAAGACATAATCCATAGCCATCTCTCTTTTAGAATAAGAGAATATCAAAGCTAAATGAACTTCTAGAGAACTAACTGGTCAACACTCTCATATTACAAACAGAGAATCTGAAGTCTACATAAGAAAAGTGACTTATTCAAGATCACATTTCATGACATAGACTTAGAGAACATGTGTCACAAAGGCCATTTTGTTGATAGTGAACGCAAAGACAACTGACTTAAATCCTATCTCAATGTAGCATTATTATGTTTTCAAAGATATTCTTAAGTACCTGATGAGTTCTTTGGGGCCTTACCTACTCCCTGCAAGGCAATATAACCAAGCAGTTCAAAATAGAAGGCCAGGTAACCACTACAAGAAGCAAAAAATAATCATGTTTAATAAGCATATAGAGAAAAGATAAAATGATGATAAATGCTTGATCAATTTAAAAAATAAGGCAAAAACTTAGAAATAAAAAAAAAAACAACAAAGAATAAATCAGCAAACAGAAAACAAATAGGAAATGATAGACTTAAAATCCATGATGAGAAAAGTCCTAGAACTAAGGACATGCAAAAGAAACCACCTCGGGACTGGTAGGAAGGGTGGAGGCAAAGAACCAGCAGGTCCCACACCTGTGTGTGGCTGTTAAAAATTTGGAAGAATACCTTGGCTGTGGAGGTCATCCACCAAGGAACAAAGGGTCCCAGCCCCACGCCAGGTTCCACAGCCCAGGAAAAGAAGTCCCCACAACCTATGGCTAATAAAATCTGTGGAGATTGTGCCTAAGTGAGACAGAGGGCAGCTAGAGTTGCAAGCATTCCTCTTAAAAGGCCTGCACATGAACTCTCGCTGACAGACTCACTTGCTCTGAGTTCCAGTGCTGGGCAGCAGCTTGAAAAGTTCCAGGGACATACAGGGGAGAACCTAATTGTCTGGCTTCAGGGAAAGGGGTGGATGGGCAGCTATCTCCCAGACAGAAGTGCTGGCAGAATCCATTGTCTCTGTTGAGCCTTTTCCCCACCTGGTGTGCAGGCACAAGCGGCCAACCATATCTCAATCTCCATTAATCTGGCTAACACTAGTTGATCCCCCTGTTGACTCTCTGATACCCACTCCACCCCACCAAAATTGCAGGCCCACCCAAGCCACTTCCAGTGGCTTTTCCACACAAATGACCTGCCTTGGCTCATGCTATGAACTTTTCTAAAATCTCTCAAAGGTTCACAAAACCCAAACCAGCAGCATCTGGCCTTGGTGAGCCCCATACCTCTTACTGGGCAACCCCAAGCCCAGCACCAGCTGCAGCCAACCTCAGTTACTAGCTTTGCCTCTTGAGGCACCTCTAAGCCCAGCACAGATGGTGACTATCTGCTAACTGCTTGATGGTTCGTGCCAGATGGCCTTCGAAAGGGCATGGGCTGAAGCTGTGGCAGGGCCCATCTCAGGAAGCCCCGGGGAGGCACACAGGGTAATCAGCTTTAGACCAAACCAGAACGCCACCCGGGACTGAATCTGAGGACAACACACCCAAAGGACAGACTCGGCTAGCACCAGATCCCTGCTAAGGCAAATCCTGCTCCATAGGGTCAGCCATTGCACAACAACCCCTCTCTGTAGAAACTGGCCAGTGCTCACAAATAATCAGCCTAAGGGTCAATCCCTCCCACTGACATGTCAACAGCAACCAAGGCTAAGCTACAACAGGAGGCACACACAACCCATACAAGGGATACACCTGGAGCATCCAGCTCAGGTGACCAGGAAAGATTTCACCACTGGTCCTCACAGGACACCTACTACATAAAGCCACTCTACTAAGATCGGGAAACATAGGAGCCCTATCAAATACATAGAAACAAACACAGGGAGGCATTCAAAAAGGGGAGACAAAGAAACATATTCCAAATGAAATAAAATAACAAAGCTACAGTAAAAACTAAACAAAGTGGAGACAAGCAATTTACCAGATGCAGAGTCTAAAACTGGTTATATAGATGTTCAATGAACTTAGGAGAAGAGTAGATAAACTCAGTGAGAACTTTAACAAATAGTTAGAAAAAACAAAAATGAAGATAGAAAATAAGAAAAAGAACCAGTCAAAAATGAAGAATAACTAAAATGAAGAATACCTTAAGAGGAATCAACAGTTTAGATGAAGATCATTGAATCAGTAATTTAGAAGATAAGGTAACAGGAAATGCCAAAACAGAACAGCAAAAAGAAAAAAATAATTTTATAAAAAAGTATATAAAAACAAGAATTAAAAAAAAAAAGGGGGGGCCTCTGGGACAACATTCGTACCATATCAACATTTGCATCATAGGGGTACCAGAAGAAGAGAGAGCACAAGAAATTGAAAATCTTTTTGAAGGAATGATGGAAAACTTTCTTAACCTGGAGAAGGAAATAGATATACAAGCCCAGGAAGTACAAAGAGTCCCAAACAGGATGAACTCAAAGAAGCTCACACCAAGACACATCATAATTAAAATGCCAAAGGTTAAAGACAAAGAGAATTTTAAAAGTAGCAAGAAAAAAGCAATTAGTTACCTACAAGGGAGCTCCTATAAGACAATCAACTTATTTCTCAACAGAAACTTTGCAGGCCAGACGGGACTGGCACGAAATATCCAAAGTGATGAAAAGCAAGGACATGCAACCAAGATTACTCTACCCAACAAATCTATCATTAAGAATCAAAGGAGAAATGACGAGCCTCACAGACAAAAAAAAAAAAGGTACAAGAGTTCATCACCACCAAACCAGTATTATGAAAAATGTTAAGCAGACTTCTTTAAGAAGAAAAAATAATAAAAAAGTATAAATAATAAATAGGCATTAACTATATATCTATCAACAATTACTTTAAATATAAATGGATTAAATGCTCCAATCAAAAGACAGAATGGCTGAATGTATACAAAAACAAGAATCTTACATATGCTGCCTATAAAAGACTCACTTCAGATTGAAAGACATACACAGACTGAAAGTAAAGGGATGAAAAAAGATATTTCACAAAAATAAAAACAGGAAAAAAAAGCTGGGGTAGCAAAACTTATATCATACAAAACAGACCTTAAAACAAAGGCTATAACAAGAAACAAGGAGGGAGTCAGTAATCACACATCTAGGTATTTATCTGAAGAAACCCAGGGCACTAGTTTGAAGGGTCATGTGAATCCATATGTTCATTGCAGCATTATTTACAATAGCCAAAACATAGAGGGAACCTGGACGTCCATCAATAGATAAGAAGATAAAGAAGAGGTAGTACATATATTCAATAGAATAATACTCAGCCATAAAAAAGAATGAAATCTTGCCATCTGCAACAACATGTATAGGTCTGTTTTGTATGGTATAAGTATTGCTACCCCAGCTTTTTTTTTCTGTTTCCATTTTTGTGAAATATCTTTTTCCATCCCTAATACTGTATGATAACTGTAACTAAAAATTTTTTTAAAAAATTTAAGTTACATTCAAAAAAAATAAAACAAAAATTTTATCTCACTCTTCCAATTCCTCAAAGATACCATTGCCAAATGTCCTGACAATTGTCTAGTTTTGAAATACAAAGAAAAAAAACTTATCATGAGAAATTATATTAACATAAATGTGACAAATTAAAGAAAAAATAGTCAAAGCAGGATGAAAAAATAAAACCCAACTTTAGGTTCATTACAACAGAGAAACTTTAAATATAAGGACAGAAAAGGATTGATAGTAAAAGGATTTTAAAAAGGTTATATCATGCAAACACTAACCAAAAAAAGAAAAAGCTGGTGTAGATATATTAATATCAGATAAACACACTTCAAGGCAAGAAATATCAATAAAGAAAGATATTGAATAGTGATGAAACCAACTTAACAATCTTAAACTAGTACAACCAATAACATAATCAAAGCTGACAAAGAAAAATTAGACATATCCACAATCATAGTTGAGATTTTAACATAGCCTTCTCAGTAGAATAAGAGAAAAATCAACAAAGATACAGAATATTTGAGCAAAAAGATTATTTACATTAACTAATTGACATATATCAAACACAACGCCCAATAATTGCATAATATATATTTTGTTTAAATGCATGTGAAAAAATACTGAAATAGACAACATGAAGGATAAAGCAAGTCTAGGCAAATTTCAAGGAATTGATGTCATGGAGATAATGAGTTTTGACCACAATGGAAGCAAAATAGAAATAGGCAATGGGAAGATCAGGGGATTTTGTAACACACTTAAACAATCCATAGCACAAAAAATAAATCACAATGAAAATTACATATTTTGAACTAAACTGTAATGAAAATATAACATTTCAAAATGGATATGTCAGATAATGCAGTTATTAGAACTTCAGTGCAAATACACCAAAGCAGAAAAATTGAAAATCAATTATTTAAGCTCCGTCTTAATCTATAATTATACCAAATCAACCCCCCAAAAGAGATGATAAAGAAAATATCTGAGAGTGTAAGTCAATGAAATAAATAATTTTAGTCTAATAGAGAAAAAATTTAAAAAAACAAAAAGATGGTTCTTTGAAAAGATTAATGATATTAATAAACTTTCAGCAAGACTGATCAAATAATAGAGAAAATAAATTATTGATATTAGTAATAAAGAAAGAGGTATCATTATATATTCCTATTGGTATTTACATAAGATAGATTTAACAACTTTATTCTAATAAGTTTAAAAATTTAGATAAAATAGAAACATTTCCTGAAAATATACTTATTAAAATAGAAAATCAAAATAGGTCTATACCTGCTAAGGATATTGAATTTATAATGAAGAGCCTTCTCACAGAGGTGACTCTAGGGCCTGAATGCTACACTGCTTAATTTTTCCAAACATTCAAGGAAAAAAAATAATACCAATATAATACAAATTCTTCAGAGAACAGAAAATAAAAAACACAGTTCAATTCATGTTATGAATGCAGCAAAACCTTGACAAGTGCACTACAAAAAGAGAAATCTATAGAACAATCTCCCTCATAAATACAGATGCAAAATTTCTCACTAAAATGCTACCAAATTAATCCAACAAGATAGAAAAAGAGCCAAGTGGTAATTATTCCAGGAATGCAAAGTTAAAGATTCAAATACCAATCAATATACTGTACCTTATTATAAAGGTGAAAAATCATATGATCATTACAACAGGTGCACATAAAGCACTTTATAACTCCATTATGATTTTTAAAAACTGAGCTCTTGGCAAAAGAATTTATTTATTTTGATCATACATCTACTGCAAACATCAAGTTTTCTTGAATTCAGAAACCAGACCAAAATGACTACTATTACCCTTCTATTCAACATTGTCCTAATGATCCTAGGTAGAGAAATAAAAAAAAAAAAAAATGTATATATAGCAAACTTGTTTTTTCCAGTCCAGCCTATACGGAACTTAGAAGTTGCCACTCTGTTCTAATGACAATTAAAACACCGAACAAACTGAAAAACTGAAAATACTTCTTGGATCCATCAGAGAAGTGAGGTCATGTAGCAAATTACTACTCCAAGTATTGGAGTGAAAGATAGGTGGATACAGAGAATCACAAATTTCTGGAGCAGAAATCGATGAGCAGAAATTTTCATGTAGAAAGACAAGGTAGAAAACTTAAACTGTATTGACAGGTTGCTGGAAGTTCACTGTGGACAACTCTGAGAGTTAAAAACTCCAGGGAGACTTATTCATAGGGGGCCCCAATTTTTGTTAATTTTAACTCCAGGTGTTCTACCAGGTCTATACAATGAATATCAAAGAATAATTCCCCCGTTTCAGGAAGGGACAGCAGAAATAGCAATTTCAAAATATACCAGAGCATTCTGTTCTTCTTGACAAGGCCTGCCCTCAGGAGAAACTATTTTACCAAAGCTTAACATAGTAAAGTTTTATCAGAATCCAACCTACCTGGGAAAGTAAAATACCCAACTCCAGCTTCCTCTAGCCTTCCAGAAAATACCTAATTCCATTTCCCGCCCTCCACACACCCAGCCAAAATGCACAACCTAAGGAGGAGGGGGGCACTGACAAGCACTGAGGAAGGTCATAGTTTAGGAGCAAAGGGTCATTAAAAGACTGATGCATAATCTCAGACTGATGCTTTCCCTCCCCAATACATTTCACTACTAAGACCTGTTTACAACAGTTCCTTTTATACAGAACATCATGTCTGCCTTTCAACAACAACAAAAAATTATAAAACATACTAAAAGGCAAAAAATACAGTTTGAGGAGACTGAAGAAACACATCAGAATCAGAGTCAGATATGTCAATAACGTTAGAATTGCCAGCCCAGGAATTTTTTAAAACTGTGACCAATATGATAAGGGATTTAATGAAAAAGATAACTTGTAAGAACAGATAGGTAATGGAAGTAGAGAAATGGAAATTCTAAGAAAGAATCTAAAAGAAATGCCAGAGATCAAAAACATTGTAACAAACATAAAGAATGCCTTTGATAGGCTCTGTAGTAGACTGGGAATATCTGAGAAAATAATCTCTGAGCTTGAGACTATGACAATAGAAATATCCAAAATTGAAGAAGAAAAAAGACTGGGGGAAAAAGCCAATACAGAATATCTAAGAACTATGAAATAACTACAAAAGGTATAACATATGTGTAATGAGAATTCTAGGAGAATAAAGAGAGAA
The DNA here is from genome assembly GCF_014176215.1 of Rousettus aegyptiacus. Classification (NCBI taxonomy): domain Eukaryota; kingdom Metazoa; phylum Chordata; class Mammalia; order Chiroptera; family Pteropodidae; genus Rousettus; species Rousettus aegyptiacus. The sequence goes on from NW_023416308.1 coordinate 87,855,552, forward strand.
AGGAACAGAAGCAATATTAGAAGCAAATAGGACTAAGAATTCCCCAAAATAATGTCAGACACCAAATCCTACACAGATCCAGAAAGCTCAGAGAACATCAAGTATGAGGGAAAAAACTAAAGCTAGGCATAAAGTAGTCAAACTCCAGAAAATCAAAGATAAAGAAAAAAATCCTTTACAGAAACCAAAGACAAAACTTGCCTATATAGAGGATTAAAGATGATTACATTGACTTTTCCTCAGAAACCATGCAAGCAAGAAGAGAGTGTAGTGAAATAAAGTATTGAAAGAATAAAATCACCAATCTGGAATTCTATATCCAGGCTGAAGGAGAAAGACTTTCTCATACTCACCCCCCACACCCCACCCCCCCAAAAATGAAAGGAATGTGTTGCCAATAGACCTGCCCTGCAGGAAATGTTAAAAGAAGTTCTTTGGAAAGAAGTAAAATGGGATAGATTAGAATCTAGGATCTACATAAAGAAAGGAGCAGAACTGGAGAATTAATAAGTGAAGGTAAAATAAAACCTTTTATTTTTCTTATTTTTAACTGACCTAACAGATAAGTTTATTCAAAAAAATAATAGCAACAATGTATTTGATCAAGTATACGTGTGTGTGTGTGTATGTGTGTGTGTGTGTGTGTGTGTGTGTGTGTGTTTTGGTATACACATATAAGTATATATGCATGCATATGAATACGTGAAATGTAATGGATTATATTAATTGATTTTTAAATGTCGAACTAGACTTGCATACATGGGATAAATCCATACAGAACAATATATGTATGTTTATGCATAGGTGAAATGAATGATAGCAATGATACAAGGGATGGGAGGGAAAAACTGGCTATATTTTGTCGTTATAAGGTACTTGCACTACCCATAAAACAATATGGTATTATTTGAAAATAGATTTGAATAAATTGTAAATATATACTGAAAGCTTTAGGACACATACTAAAAAGTTAAAAATAAAGTATAAATGATATCCTAAGAAAGGAAAAACGTAGGATCATATAATAGGTTCATTTCAAACCAGACAAAAGTCAGAAAAACTGTGGAAGATAAATATAAAAACAAAGAACAGGGACAACAAATAGAAAAGAGTAATAAATATGGTAGATATTAATCTAACTATATAATAATCGCCTGAAATGTCAATAGCCTAAATATACTAACTAAAAGATAAAGATTGTCATAGTTGATGAAAAACAAGACCCAACTGTATGTTGTCTAGAAGAAACCAAGAAACTCACTTCACATATAAAGACACATGTAGGTTAAAAGTTAAGGAATGGAGAAAGATATAGCATAATAATACTGATCAAAATAAAGCAGGATTAGCTATATTATTTTCAGACAAAGTAGATTTCAGAGGAAGAAAATTTATCAAGGAGAAAGAGAAGCATTACATAATGATAAAGGAGCCAATACTTCAAGAAGCTATAACAGTCCTTAATGTGTATATGCCTAACAACAGATTGTCAAAACAATTGAGACAAAATCTGATACTGCAAAGAGAAATAGATAAATCCACTATCATAATTGGAGACTTCAATGCCCCTCTATTAGAACTGGACTGACCCAGCATCAGAAAATCAGTAAGGATATAGTTGAATTCAACAACTCTATCAATCATTCAACTGGCTATAATGGACATCTATAGACTACATCATCCAACAGTAGCAGGTTAAATGTTCTGTTCTTCTGGGATTTTGATTGAAATTGCATTGGACCTGAATACAAGTCTATTAATGTGATGGATTACATTAATTGATTTGTGAATGTTGAACCAGCCTTGCCTGAAATACATACCTGAAATAAATCCCACTTGGTTGGGTGTATGATTCTTTTTATAATTGTTGGATTTGACTTACTAATATTTTATTGAGGGTTTTTGTATCTATGGTCATGAGAGATATTATTAGTCTGTAGTTTTTTCCTTGTAATATCTTTATCTAATTTTGGTATCAGGGTAATGTTGGATCTATAGAATGAATTAGAAAGTATGCTCTCTGTTTCTGTCTTCTGAAAGAGATCATAAAGAACAGTATCATTGCTTCCTTAAGTGTTTGGTAGAATTCACCATGAACCCATCTGGGCTTGGCACGTTCTATTTTAGGGGGTTATTAATTTTTATTCAATTTAATATATAGGCCTATTCAGATGGTCTTTTCCTTGCATAAATTTTGGCATCACTAAACTCAAGGTATTTTCAGTAAATGGTGCTATAACAACCGGACATCCACATGTAATAAAAAAATGAATCTGGAGATAGATATAGATTTTATCTTCCTAAAGTATAATTAAAAATGGATAATTGACCTAAAGATAAAATACAAAATTATAAAATTACTAGAAGATAATATAAGAGAAAACCTAGATGACATTGAATATAGCAATGACTTTTTAGATCCAACTCCAAAGGCACAATCCATGAAAGAAATAATTGATAAACTGGACTTAATTAAAATAAAAAAAAATTTTGTTCTGCAAAAGACAATTCAAAAGAATGAGAAGACAATCTACAAACTGGGAGAAAAATTTGCAAAAGACATCTGATAAAGGAATTTTATCTAAAATATACAAAGAACTCTTAAAACTCAACAATAAGAATATGAACAACCTGACAAAAAATGGGCAAAAGACCTAACAGACATCTTGACAAAAAAAGATATACAGATGGCAGCTAAGTACATAAAAGGGTGCTCAATACCATGTTATTAGGGAATTGCAAATTAATACACAATGAGTTACCACTATACACTTCTTAGAATGGACAAGATACAATGCACACTGACATTCACAGCAGCATTATTTAACCAAGACACGAAACCAATAGCAAAGATATGAAAACAATCTAAGTGTTCAATGATGGATGACTGGATTTATATAATGATGGACCTATGTAGGCTAAGTGAAATAAGTCAGACAGAAAAAGACCAATACCCTATGACCTCTTATATGTAGAATCTTAAAAACAAAGAAATCAAGGTCATAGATAGAGAATGGATTGGTGTTACCTGAGACAGGGGATAAAAGGGTGGGCAAAATGGGCAAAGGGACTCAAAAGTAACAAAATTCCAATTATAAAATAAATAAGTATTGGGGAAGTAATACACAGCATTCTAATTATAGTTATAATACTTTATTGTATATTTAAATTTGTTAAGAGAATAGATCTTAAAAGTTGTCAGCACAAGAAAGAATTTTTATAACTATGTATACTGACAAATTTTAATTGGACTTATTTTGGTGATTATTTTGTAATATATACAAATATCAAATCATTATACTGTACACCTAAAACTAATATAATGTTATACATCAGTTACATCTCAATACAAAACAAAACAAAACAAAACAAAATGAAAACAAAAACAAAAACAACAATGGTTAAAATCCAAAAAACTGACAACACCAAATGCTGGAGCAACAGGAACTCTCATTCATTGACGATGGGAATGCAAAATGATAAAACTTTTGGAAACAGTTTGGTGGTTTCTTATAAACCAAACAGACTCTTAACATATGACCCAGCAATTGCACTCCTCGGTATTTACTTAAAAGAACTGAAAACCTGCACATAGATTTTTACAGTAGCTTTATTCACAATTGCCAAAAGATGGAAGCAACTAAGATGTCCTTCAGCAGGTGAGTGGATAAATAAACTGTGATACAGCCTGAAAATGGAATATTAATCAGTGATAAAAATAAATGAGATCTCAAGCCACAAAAAGGCATGGAGAAAACTTACATGTATATTACTAAGTGAAAGAAGCCAGTCTGAAAGTGCTACATATTGTATGATTCCAACTATAGGACATTCTGGAAAAGAAAAAGCTATGAAGACTGTAAAAAGATTAGTGGTTTGCCAGGGGTTACTGGGGAGGGAGGGATGAACAGACAGAGCACAGAGGATTTTTAGGGCAGTAAAAGTATTCTGTACAATACTTCAATGGTGGATTGATACCACTATACATTTATCAAATCCATAGACTGTACGACATACAGGATGAATCTTAATGTAAATTATGGATTTTAAATGACGATGTGTCTGTGTAAGTTTATCACTTTAACAAATGTACCGTGGTGTGGGACACTGATAGCGGGGGAAGTTCCACGTGTAAGGACAGGGATATATGCGAACTCCGTGTACTTTCTGCTCAGTTTTGCTGTGAATCTAAAACTGGTCTAAAAATGAATTTTATTAGCTAAAAAGAGTACATATAGTAGAAAATGAGAAACAAATTTATTATTCACAGACTGATAGTGTAATTGTGAAAAATTAAAAGACTATGCTATTATATGATTTTATTACAAATTTACAGTTATTAATGTTCATTTGTACAAAAACATCCAATAGAGATATGTTACTACACAGCAACAAAACGGAACAAGTTCCTACCTGCAACAGTGAGTATAAATCTCAGAGATACTATGTTTATTTTCTATAATTATTTACCTTTTGTTCTGCCACAGATTTCAGTTCTTTTTTAATATATCAGCATGTCTCAACTGTGCTTAGGGCACCAAAGAAAACATTTTAAGGGAGTCACTAATCCCTAATGTCCAGTATATTATTAGTCATAAAGATCCAAGTAAGAAAACCCTAGGGGAATATGCAGTTTAGGGTGGCAGATCCAAGACACCCAGTAAACCCATCCACTCCAACAGGAAATTCTCCTTTTGAAGTTCTGCTATCAACCCATACAGTAAGGGCAGTAAATTAAGTAATCATCAGAATTTTGAAAACTTCTACCTAAACACAATTTTTAAAATCATTTTTAACCTTGTCATATTTTCAACATTGACATTTTGAGTGAAAAAAGAATAAAAGCTAAAACTATGCTTTTGAAAAGGAAAAATGTTGTAGCCACAGAAAACAAAATTAAAACAAATATGCTGCCTTTTCTTATTATTTTAAGAGGGAACAGGGAAAAATTGGTAGCAAATTCTCAACTAAGTATTGTTCTGGAAAAGTTCAAACACTGACCAGTTTTCTTGATTGCACATAGCACAAAGGCTCTTTCAATAGCCTCTGCCAGCTTAAAGATGAACTTTGTGTATCTATCTTCTATTCAAATAAGGAAACAATTAGTAGTGTCAGAAGGAGTCCAACTATGAACTAAACTGGAAGCTGATAATGGTATGTATCTGTAAGTTTTGGCCCTACTGTGAACATAAAATGTGGGTACTTAACAATCTCTTACAATTAAATGGGAAGTTGTCAACAATACAGTTCTAAAATCGGTCAGTACTCAGTCAGTATTCAAAGATTATGTATATCCTTTGGTCTGAATAAAACTTGCAACTCATGGATAAATAAGTTCTAGAGATATAAGCTCGGCATAGTAATTATAGTCAACAATACAGTATTATAAACTTCAAAGTTTCTAAGAGACTAGATATTAATAGTTTTCAACACACACACACACACACACACACACACACACAGACCATTATGTGATGTGACAAAGGTGTTAGCTAATGCTATGGTGGCAATCAAATTGTAATATATAAATGTATCAAATCAATACATTGTACACCTTAAATTTACACCATGTTATATGTCAATTATATCCGATTTAAAAAGGAAAAGATGGGAAAATATATATACATAGGCTAGATACTGAGCTGAAGGGAGGGAGACATTATCACGAAGATGGGCAAGGCAGAAAATACTCTTAAAATAGCCTAAGCTAAAATGTGGCATGGCTCAACAAAAATAATGGAGCTAGTCTAAAAATGTACTCTCTGAAAGTAAAGAGACAATGTCTCAGAGTACAAGTTTGTAATCATTAGCTATAGCCACAAACAAAAGTGTAATGTTTAAAGAAGAGAACTTCATACCATATCAATAAACTGTCATAAATGATGATAGTATTTGTAGCTGTACAATCTTCAGAGTCATTACATTCATCAGGCAGCATAGTGCTTTTTACACATAAAATTCTATTTTATATACAGGTGCTTGAAATATGTAGGTATTGCCTTCACTGTAATAAATTGCCCTGTGACTCAGTACAGGAAGAAAAACTGTAGTAACATGCAATGGTCAGATCAATGATGCATTAAGATCAAAGGGCAGAGAAAAATTCTTAGGTCTTTCTTGAGTTTGATGTAAGAATCTTGAATGGCAAGATAATTAGTTACTGAGAAAGATGATTTGATGGCCTGGGTGGCAGTTCCATACCTAGAGAATCTACCACTTGAATCAGTTTCTAATGCTTTAATATGTAATCTAGTCTCAAAATACACACGAGTCTTGTCCATTTATCCACTGACAGGTGATTTTCCTCCCTCACCTCCCTTAGTAAAATATCCTCAAAATCTAAAATTTAAAACTTAAATTAGACATTAGTAAGAAAATTATGTATTTTGATGATCGGGGGCTTTGTTTCAAGTAGATTCCATAAAGGGTAACAACAGTAATAAAATAATAATGATGATGGTAATGAGCTCAAAACTCTAAAAGAGTCTCCAACAAGAGTGGAAATGACTAAGAACAGCCTTGATTTCATGCTAGTTTGGAATTTCCCTAAGACTCACAGGGTTCTCCAAGATCTAACTTCTGAATCATGATACTAACTGAACCCTATAACCATTTCCATTGCCTTCCTGACCAAAACAAAATTTCCAAGACTAATTATTTTCAGCTTACACTTATAGTTTCGATTATACTAATGGAAATGGAAGGCATTCTTTGCTTGTTTAAAACTTTTGAGAGAAACTATTGTGAACCATTGAAAAGTTCCTTGATATAGCTTCAAGTAAGCTGCTCATCCAATATGGAGGAAGGGGTGATCCCTGAGCACTTGGGAGTTTGTATGTTTGTTTCCTTAAAGTTATCAAGTAATGGCCACTGGACATGTACAGGAATTCCAGAATATCAAAACATAATTGCAGGCCTAAGAGATTTTAGGTTTTTTTTTTTTTTTTAACTGGAACCGCTCCTTACTATTTCTTCGTCTTTCATAATCTTGGCCAGTTTTTTGTAGAATGCTTTTCAATTTGGGTCGTATAATGCATCCTCATTGTTAAATTCAGGCTATGTACTGTTGAAAGGAATACTACAGAAATCATATAATGAGTTCAGTGCATGTTATAAGGAAGTATGAGATGTTGACTTATTCTGTTACTAGTTTAATTACCTGGTGAAGATGGTGTCTGTCACATTCCTCCACTGTAAAGTTACTATTTTACTTTTGTAAATGATAAGTATCCCATGGGGAAATACTTTGAGATTATAAATATTCTGTATCCTATCAAAACTTTTAGTCACAAATATTAGCATCCATTATTTTTGCCTGAAACAATTATTACTATGATTGTTGCTAGATAGTATTTTATTAATTGTCATTCCTTCTACATTTACTACTTGAAATTACACTGTAAAAAAGATCTTTCTCTTATTTCCATTTATTTATGTCAGGGTGAACTTGTGGATTCTTAGACTATGCATTATAATTCATCATTTATCATTTCATATTATATAATTATATATTTATCATATATTATCATAATATATATCTTATACTAACATATTAGATATATGTTTATTATTATTTTTTGTTCATATTATCCCAGCTTTGGCCAGTGGGAGCTTCTCTAACATTGCTCTTCTGTCCCTTAGACATGTTCTCATCATTTCTTGGAGCATTTACTTTCTAGCAGCATGATTGTTGCAAGTTTATCTGGTATGTTCATTGCCTAGTCCTGAAATCAGTTAATTTTCCTAAGAGTCCTTATTTCCTTAATATTGGAAAATAGTATTTAAGAAACGAGATTTAATGCTAGGTGTGCTAGCTGGTACTGGACCCTCTGAATATTTAGTATGTTCATTGACTCTCAGAAGACTGAGCTAGGCAATACATTTATGTACACACACATACACATTTACAGACAAAAGGCATACACACATTTATACCAATATTTGTATTTATAGAGAAATCTATATAGAGATGGACATGAATAAAGGTGTGCGTGTGTGTCTTAATGATCATGAGTTCATAATGATACCAGCAACTCCAATCTAACACTGTAAGAATTCTACTTTGCCCTGTACTTATTTGCAACTTTCTTCTCCCAAAGCAAAAAAACCTAACACTCATTACCCACAATATATTTATTTCTTTTCTCAACACTTCACTATATATAAATTAGTTTCAGAATTGCTAACCCATACCACGTTGAAAAATAAGCCTACTAAGTAGGGTACATTTAAAGATTTTGTTTTTAATTTTTTAGTCTTAGAGCACATAGTCAAAATACTGTATACCGAAGTTATTTAGGTTAGTTTTACTTGCATACCACCCCATATACTTTAAGTATGATTATATTGTTTATTTGAAATACAGATGAATTCCTTTATTTTTGTTTTTGTTTTCATTTTGGTTTTCTCATTCTTGTCTGTTTGCTTGCTTGTTTCTTTGTTTAGTGTGAGGAAAAGTAATATGGTTCTAAAAGTCACAACTACAAAAAAGTATACTCAGAGTGGCGTAACACCCAACCCCCACTTCCATCCATTCCATCCTATACCCACTAACCCTACCTTTTCTACTCCATTTGTACCAATCATCTCTAGGTAACCAGTCTCAATAGTTTCTGGTTTACTCTACCTCTGTTTCTTTTTGCACAACCGAGCAGATGGCTGTGTATTTTCTCATTTCACATTCTCTCTACATAAAAGGTGGTACTCTATAAATATTTTTTTACATTTATCAATATATTTTGGATATCAACCCATATTAGATTATAGATATCTTCCTCAATCTTTTTTACAGCTACATAGTAGTCTATTGTGTAACTGCAACTTAGTTATTCAGTTGCTCTCCTATGTATGTTATTTAGGTTGTTTCTGATTACAAATAATGCTGGAGCAAATAGCTTTGTGCATAAATATTTCATATCGCTAGAAGTGTATCCTCAGGGTAAATTCAAGGTGATACCACTGGGTCAAAAAAAAAAAGTGTATATGTAGTTTTAATAGATGCTGTGAAATTTCTTTCCAAAGAGTTGTACCAGTTCATATTCCCCATGAAATGAAAGTGCCTGTTTCTTCACAGCAATGCCAAAAGAATGTGTTTCATATTTTTAATTTTCAACAGTTTGATAGATTAGAATCATCATCTCAATATAGTTTTTTTTCCTCTTTCTCCTTATTAAAAAAAAAAAAACTTCATTATGGTATAATGGTTATACAAAAATCTGTATATATTCAATGTATATAATTTAATGAGCTTGGATACATGCATACAACTGTGAAACCATTACTATAATCGAAGTCACAAACATATCCATCACCTCTAAAAGTTTCCTTTTGTTCTTTTGTGTTTTCGTTTGTTATAGTAAGAACACTGAACATGAGATCTATCCTGATAAATTTAAGTGCACAGCACAGTGTTGGAAACTATAGGCACTAGGCTCTAAGCAGATCTCTAGAACTAATTCATCTTGCATAACTGAAACTTTACAACTGAACAATAATTCCCCATTGCTCCTAAACATAGTTTGAATTTCTATTATTTGCTTTATCCATTTCACTTCTGCCCAAGATAAATAATGGGGGATTTACCTTCCTATACTAAAAAGAAAATGAAAAACATTATGAAATAACAGTTTTAAAGACATTGGATATCAGGCAACAAAGGACAGCATTCCTTAAGACACAGGAAACAAGGAGTGAGCACTATTATTGTCCCAGCCTACTGCCTGAAGTTTCACAGATAAAGCACAGGGAGGAGAACCTAGGGGCAAACAGCTAGGAATATAAGAATACTTAGCTATTTTCCTGAGTTGAGGACCTACAATTTAAAATTGAGGGAGACTAAGGTGGCAGAATTTACCAAGGAGAGATCTGAAGAAGAGGAAGCTGAACAAAGAGAAAGCCAGATATCTGCAGAGGCCTCACCCCGAATCTTCTATTGAGTACTGATTGGTAGATACAGTGATGAAACTATAGGAAGCCAGAAAAGGAACCACCAGAAAGGATTAAAGGTAGCAATCCCAGTAGCTTATAAAGGCCTAAATCCAGTTCCTATCTTCCTTCACAAGCCAAAATGGAAAGTTTCATAATTCATGGTATATCATGCAGAGTACTCAGAAGGGTTTTGCCTCAGTTGTGGAGTAAAATTAGCACTAGACTAAATGCTGCTTTATCTTGCTTGACAACACTTTAAAAAAATATCCTAAAGGATCAAATTGGTTCCAAATCGCTTAACTACAGCCCAGAACAAAGCTCCAAAATATTTGTAAGAATATCCAACAAGGTAAAATTCACTATATCTAGTATTCAAAAATAAAAAAATACAGGCACATGCAAAGAAGAAAATATGACCCTAATGAGGAGAATAATCAATCAATTGAAACTGAATTAAAAAGGATACTGATATTAAATACAGTAGACAAAGATAGTAAAATAGTTGTTAGAACTATGTTCTATCTGTACAATAAGCTAATGAAAAGACTAAAAAGTTTAAATAGAGATGAAAATACCTAATTAAAAAAATCAAACCTGTAGAGATGACAAAAAAGTCTGAAACAAAAAATAAACTGGATTAGATTAAAAGCCAATTAAATATTGCACAATAAGAAGTTAGTAACTTTGGTGACAAAGCAATGGAAACTATATGTAATAAAGCACAAAGACAAAAAAGGTAGGAAAAAAATAGAGAATCGATGAGCTGCATCAACTTCAAATGCCCTAATATATCTCTAATTAGAGTCTCCAAAAGTAAGGAGAGAGGAACAGAAAAAATATTAAAAATACGATGGCTAAAATTTTTCCATATTTGATAAAAACTATAAATCTACAGATCCAAGAAGCCCAATGAATCCCAAGTACAAGAATAAATATTTTTTTAAAAACTACACCAAGGTACATCACAAGTAAATTGCTTTAAACCAGTGAATTACAAAGAAAAATCTGAAAAGTAGCTCTCCCCCCAATGACATATTATGTACAGAAGAACATATATGGTGACAGCCAACTTCTCATTGAAAACAATGCAGGCCATTCATTACTGTAAATGTGCAACATTTTTAAAGTGCTAAAAGCAGGGGGCGTGTCTACCTAAAATTCTATACATAGCAAAAATACCTTTCAAAACAAAGATGAAATAAGAACTTTTCAGACATACAAAAGTGACAAAATTCATCACCAGAAGATCTACACTACAAGAAAGGTTAAAAGAAATACTTCAAGTGGGAGAAAACGATACTGGAGAAAATCTAGATTTACACAAAGGAAATAAGAGCACTAGAAATGGCAATTATGTGGGTAAATATTTTTAATTTTTTTATTACTTAAATATTGTTCAAAGATAACTTATTAAAGCAAAAAGAATATCAATGTATTACAGGATTTATAAAATAAGTAGAATTAAAATGGCAACAATAAGACAAAATTTGGAAGGAGGTAAATGAAAGTATACCATTTTGAAGTAGTTATAATATCTCTTGATGGTAGACTATGATAAATTAAAGATGTATACTATTAAACTCTACAGCAATCACTAAAATAATGTAACAGAAAATCAGATCTAATAGGCCAACAAAGAAGATAAATGAAATTATAAATAATGATCAAAAGAAGGCAGCAAAAGGAGAAAAATAACAAATAATGGATGGTATAAATAGAAATAATAACAATTAAGAGGTAAATTCTGGCAGATTAGATAAAAAAGCAATACCCAAATACATACTGCCTATAAGAAATACACTTAAAATGTAAAAGATAGACACACAAGATTAAGGAAAAAAGACAAATATATGCCATAAGACAAAGTTGCTATATTAATAAAGACAAAATAGAGCAAAGATCATTAGACAGGGATAAGGAAAGATTTGATGACAAAAGATATGATATGATATGATTGATATGATACATGAACTATAATATGAAAAATGATAAAGGAGATGGAAATCATAAATATCTTTGCACTTAACAACAAAGCTTCAAAATACTTAGAGCAGAAACTTGATAAAACTATAAGAAAAAGCAGACAAATCCAAAATTGTAGTCAGAGATCACAACACCCCTTTTGCAATAACTGATAGTTTTATCTCTTCTAATTGAAAATTGCATTTCTTCGAAGGTTTAAGGGCCATCTTCATAATTGACTTTTTAATTGTCTGTCTATATTTTTTGTTCTTTGTTCTGTAGAATTTTTGCCCTGTTTTCCTCTCAAATTTCTAGAATTCTTTATATATGGAGTTACTAGTCTTTTATCTTTGACATAAGTGAAAATATTTTTTTCCAGTTTTTCAGCTGTCTTTTGGATTCACTTACAGTCTTTTCTGACATGCAAATATTTTTAGGTATGCAAATATATAGAACTCTTTTCTTTCACAATCACTGTATTTTGAGTCACAGTCATAAAGCCTTCCCTTACATCAAGGTTCAAAAGAAATTTATCTGTTTTCTATATATTTTCATTTTTAACCCTGAGATCCCTAATCAATTTGGAGTTTGTTCTTTTGTATTGTATTAAGTATAGATCTGTTAAGTTTTTTCAAATAGCTACCCAGTTGTCCCAGCACCTAATATTTAAAAAATCCATCTATGCTCCAGAGACTTGAAATGCAAACTTCATCAAATACTAAATTTTCATATATATTTGGGTTTATTTATGGACTTTCAAAACTATTTTACTGGTTTGTTTATTCATTTGCCACTACTACATCACTTTAATTATAGAGGTTTTATATTTTGTTTTAATGTCTAGCAAGTCTACTCTCACATACATACCCTTGTAGTTTTTAAGTCTATTTCTGGTTCTTCTTGCATATTTGTTTACCCATATGAACTAAAGTATCGACCTTTCTAGCTCCACTGTGAAAGCTTGATGATATTGAGAATGTGTTATATTTATAAATTAACTTATGAGGAACTTAGTTTTTTACAATGTCTAGATATCTTATCCACCAAGAGAGTATGTCTCTGCATTTGTTCAGGTATACTTTTGTGTCTTTTCAGAGTACGTATTGTAAGGCTTTCTTCATATGGAATTTGTACTTTTCTTTTTAGTTTACTCCAAAATAGTTAACCTTTTTTATTGCTATTGTGAATGGGTTTTCTCAACTATTCATTTTCAACTGGTTCTGTTATTGTATATTGATTGTTGTATATTAATTTTACACATAATAAATTACTGAATTCTTTTATTGTTTGTTAGTTTAATCATTGCTTCTCTAGGCATTTCCAAGTATACTATAATATCATCTGCAAATACAGTTAATTTTAATTCCTTTTAACCAATTTTAATATCTCTAATTCACTTCTCTTGTCGAACTGCAATGGCTAATACCTCCAGAACATTACTGAATATAGTGGTGATAACAAGCATTCCTAATCTTAGTAAAAATGCTTCTAGCATTCTTCTATAAGTTGCACATCTTAGACCTAGAATATATATATTTTATTATGTTAAGAAAGAATCCATAATATATCATAAAGATTTAATAATAAGAATATATAAAGGAAGTATGGAGGTACCTCAAAAAACTAAGAATTGATCTACCATGTGATCCAGCAATCCCTCTACTGGGTATTTACCCCAAAGACTTGAAAACCCATATCCAAAAAGATATTTTCACACTGATGTTCATAGCAGCATTATTCACAGTGGCCAGGACATGGAAGCAACCGGTGTCCTAGGATAGATGATTGGCTAAAGAAGCTATGACACATATACAATGGAATATTACTCAGCCATAAAAAGAGATGAAACATTGCTATTTGTGACAACATGATGGAACTCTAGATAATCATGCTAAGTGAAATAAGGCAGACAGAAAAAGTTGAAAATCACATGATATCACTTACATGTCGGATATAAACCTAAAAGCAACAAATGAGCAGGACAAACAAATGGAGACTCATGGACATGGACTATAGACTAGTGGTTACCAGAGGACTATAGAGTAGTGGTTACTAGTGGGGTAGGGAAGAGGGGGGTAGAGGGAGTCAAATATAGGGGCCTAGGGGGAGGATGAAGTGGGTAAAGGGGATCAAATACATGATAGCTAAAGGAAACTGGACTTTGGGTGGTGAACGCACAATAGAATATACAGATGTCAAATGATAATGTACCCTGAAAATTATATTATTGTATTAACCAATGTTACCCCCATGAACTTAATTTAAAAAAAAAAAGAATATATAAAGGACACTTACAACCCAACAATAAGACAAATGAGACAATTTAAAAAATGGGAAGAGGACTTGAATAGAATAGTTCTCCAGAGAAGATCTATAAATGACCAATAAGCACATGAAAAGATGCTCAAGGTCCTTAGTTATTAGAGAAATGCAAATCATAACTTCTCGTACTAGAATAGCTAAAATATTTTTTTTAAATAACAAATATTTGCAAGGATGTGGAGATATTGGAACCCTCATACATTGCTGGTGATAAGGTAAATTGGTATAGCCACAGTGAAAAAGTTCGGCAGATTCTCAAAAAGCTAAACATGGAGTTACCATATGACCTAACAATTACAATCCTAGGTATATACTCAAAAGAATGGAAACGATGGATTCTAATACATACTTGTATATAAATGTTCACTAATTCACAATAACCACAAGCTGAAAACAATAACCCATGTCCATCAATAGATGAATGTGAATGAATAAATAAATACAGACACACACACACACACAAACACACACACACTCACACACACAGAAATATACATAAAGGAATATTATTTGGCCATAAAAAAAAATGGAGCTTTGATACATGCTACAACATGGATGAATCTTGAAAACCTTATGCTGGGTAAAATAAGTCATGCACAAAAGGACAAAAATTATATTATTCTACTTATATGAAATATCCAGAATAAGTAAGTTAAGAGGGACAGAAAGTATATTAGAGGTTATCGGGGGACAGAAGAAATGGAGATATTGTTTAACAATAAAGAGTTTCTGTTTGAGGTTTTGAAAAATTTTGTAAATAGAAAATAGTGATGATTTTACAAAACTATGAACGTAAGTAATGCCACTGAATACATAGATACATATAATCACAATAAAAAATAAAAAATGCATCAACTTCTATTTCCTTTAGTATTTTTTATAAAAAAAAAATTATGTCAAAGGCTTTTCAGCATCTATAGAGATAATGTTGCTGCTTTTCTCCTAATATTCTTTAATATAGTGTATTTTATTGAAGAAATTTCTAATACTGAACCAAGCTTGCATTCCTGGCATAATTCCCATTTGGTTATGGTGTAATCTTTTTTTTATGTGGTAACTGATAATATTTACTAATATTTTATTTTGTTATTCATTAATATTTACATGTGAATTTGGTTTGTAATTTACTTTTATGGCACTATCTTTAGCAGTCTAGGTTTAATTTCACATTTACTTCATAAAAATAATCATGAAGTTGTCTTCCATTTTCAATGCTCTGAAATGATTATGGAGCATTGGGACTATTTAGTGTTTGAAGATTTGGTAGAGTTCTCCTGTGAAATTTTCTGGGCCTAGTGCCTATTGTAGGGTATTTCCTTAGCTAATTTTCTCTATTTCTTCTCTGGAAACCAATTTATTTATATTTTCTGTCTTTAATGGAGTCAATTTTGGTCATCTGCATTTTCCTAGAAAATTATCCATATGATCTAGGTTTTCAAATTTATTTGCATTTAAGTCTAAAAAGTGGCATCTTTAGATTTTTATAATTTCCTCAATTTTAGTTGCATTTGCTCTTGTCACTTGATTTTTGTGTATTTATACTTTTATCTTTTTTCTTGATTAATTTAGCTAGTGGTTTGTATTTTTAATTAATTTTAAATGACATTGATTCATTAATTAGTAAACTATTTTTTAAATTCTCTACCTCTAATTTCTCCCTTTATCTTAATTTATTTTTCCTTTGGTTAATTGGTCGGTATTTTTTCTAGTTTTTTTCTAGCTTAGAATTTAATTCATTTATTTTCACTTTTATTTTTATTAATAAAATTAATTTAATCAATAAAATTAAATTTTTCTTCTGGTCACTTTTAAATGTATTCTGTAGTGTCTCTTTGTAATTTTTTTAATTCTGTAATATTCAGATTATATTTCCCTTTTGACCAAGAGTTCTTTAATATAAATTTTTCTTTTATAATTCCCAGGTGTAAGGGCCACTGATTTTAAATTTTGTTAATGATCTAAGCTTATTTCACTCACTTTAGAGCACAGATCTTTCTCACTGTAAAGATGGCATAAACTATAAACTATATATAGACTCTTTTAGGGCAGATAAGCTTTAAGAACATAGAAACCAAAATGAGAGGTGGAAAGTTTTCATCTACACACTTTACAAATAATAAATCCATCAATATTACTATTTCTGCACCCATTTGGCTTCTCTACTACAAAATCCCTATACTACTCCAAATTTGACCACCTGTCTAAAATATAAATTGCATAAACTGCAGCAAAACAGAATATATATTAATCACTATGTTGTACACTTGAAACAAATATAATATTGTATTTCAACTATAATTGAAAAATATATTTAATAAAACAGGACACAAAGTGTATCTACTACTACTGTAACATCAGAATTTAAAAGCTTCTTTCTTTGCAGACTAAAGCGATTTCACAAAATTTAGTAGAATATGTAATTTGGTCATTATTTTAAACCAAACAAAATTTAACACAGCAAATGTTTTAGATGTAGGTAAGAGGTAATCTGATTTTAAACCTTGATGGAAATTATTTCTAGAGAATATTGCCACAATATATAAATTAAAAGTGCCTTTTAATAAATAACATACATCGAACTGAATTAAGTTCCCATTCACATTCAGAAAATTACTAGCAATTTTGTATTACTTTCTGTCCTCTGAGGACATTTTTAACTTCTCCAATGTGTAACTCCATCCCACATAGTGTTATTTACAGCAGCAAAGACCCTAGAAAAGATGTTGGCCTCGAGATATAAAAAATGATACTCATGACTTAGTGATCAAATGCTTTCTTATGGTTTAAGTCAAAATGTTATTTGCGAATGTTAGACAGATGTACTAAATTATACTTTTCCATAAAGAATTAAAGGGGCAAGATTTTTTTATTATGAAGGCATATCTAAACTAGCTCATAAGTTTCTCTTTCCTAATAATTAATTAAATGAGTAAAACTAATAAAAAAAATCAGAAAAAAATTCAATGAAAGCAACCAAACAAGAAAAATAAAATAACTAAATATAACAAATCTTAAAAACTAGCAACCAAGAAAAGAATCAGGGATGATATGGTTAATAATATGCTAAGAATTGTCAATAACAGTTCCAAATCTGTAGTGAAGCAAATTGAATGAGGTTTATTATCTTTTCATCATCATCCTAAAGTGTAAAAGGAAAGGAAACTAAGAAGAAATAGATAAGACAGGAAAAGTGAAAAGGAAAACTCTTTCTGTCTGAAAGATGTTAAAATTCTTGTTTGATACAAGAAATTTAGGAAATGGCCCAATACGTATCTGCCTGAATGAATGGTAAACCCTTATCCTATTCCCAGTTAGACGGATTGAACTATGATATAAGGCAAGCATGAAATCTCAGAAAAATAGTTAAGCCCCAAAATAAAAGTTATATATTGCCTTAGCTGAGTTCTATCTACTTCTACCCCATTATCTTCTCACCCCTGACAAGTAATCTTCTCATACTTCCAAACAAAAAAAGCAAAGAACCAACAAAGGGGAAATATATATATAATCTTGGAGAGAAGAAAGCATAGCCAAGAATACCATGCTAAGAAAAGACACCATTCACATATGAAGCTGAAAGGCAGGTAGACTCACCTGTGCTAGAATTTTGAGAACACAACACCTTTAAGCCCTTCTTAAGATTGAGAGGGAAGCTTCACAAAAAATGAAATCTATCCAATTAAGAGAGAAAGTGAAATAAAGTAAGAAAAAGAGATGCTGTGGTAAAATATTTAGTAGGGATGACTGCCTTCATATACATATAAAATAAACACAGAACAACTGTGAAAATTTTAATTACAAAACAGAATATAAATGTTATAAACCTAGATGATGCAAAAGAGTAAAATAACTAACAATCAGAAATAGGTGGTGGAGATTTGGGAGAAAGTGTAAGAGTATATAATACCCTTATCTTTCTAAGTAAGAATACAACTTTTCTTTTAAAATTAAATATGTAACTTTTAAAAAGAAAACATAAGGAGAAACTCTCTTAATTTTTCATAATCTCCCCTATTTTTAAACCTTAAGGAGAATCTTTTAACAAATATTATCTCTAATGCTGAAAATAAACATTGATGTGGGATTCAGCAATTCCTTTAGTTCCAGTTCTGCTTCTATTTCATCTATTAGAATCAACTAAAATAAAATGTATCCATCTCTACTTACAATAATGTCTATAATAGAACCCCATTTTTACTAGTCTTTCCATTTGTCCATTCGTCCATCACCCACTCACTTGCCTAATTTGTATAAAACATAAGAATGATATCTATTTAATATTAATTACAGTAGTTTCTAGGTAATTAACCTTTCTGTTTCTTTTATTTTTATATTTTCTCCAATGTTGATTTCTTCCTCAAAAAGATATATTTTTTAATAAAAATGTAGTTATTTTTCTTTAAAAACAAACTGAAGCTAACATACCAAGAGATTAGCCGTGTTTAATTCTGGGTGCTAAGAATATAAATGATTATTTCCTTATTTGCACTTTTCTGAATTTGTTTAATTTTAAAACAGTGACAAGATTAAAGGTGCTGTGTTGATCAAGGTGCCTGAAACAGTTTAATTTTCAGCATGCAAAGTGATACTACAAAGGTCACAACTGGATTTCTTTATTCTTAAGTATTTTTAGACAGCTAACACATGGAAAATTGGCACAATCTCAACCAAGTCACTGCCCCTGAATCAATTATTAGATCTTTCAGCTCTTAGTGACAAATTACCAACCCCTATTCTTTTGGCATGGAAGTTCAATTGTGTATGGTAGACTAAGCAAGGGGCACTGGAAAGCTACATCTCTTATTTTAAAAATCTTCCTGTTACTTCAGAAAAAAAAGAAAAATGAAAGGAAGAAAAGACTAATGAATACAGAGTGAAAAAATTTTGAAAATTCTAGAATCTAAATAATGGGTACATGAGGATCTAATATATTATTCTCTCTGTTTTGTAGTCTTGAATTTTATTTTATAACACATTTTCTCAAATCCCCCTTACATATTATACAAAGTAAAGATTCTTTGCAATTCATAGGCTCATCTTTAGAACGAAACACCTCTTCCTTTGGAGAACTGAGCCAACTGGTCATTAACATCATATTGTAAATTATTTTAATTCAATAATTAGATCTTTTTCCTCCTATAACCTAAGAACACTTATACCAAGGGCCTATTTGATGAGGGGAAAGGCAACAAAGGTAATTTGAGAGAATGGAACATTTCAGCAAGGACTGCCAGAGATAGTAACAGGGTTGGAGAAGGATGGTAAAATATACGAGGACACAAAAAATGTATTTTGCTTTTTTGAATTTTTATCTAGTTTATTATTATTATCATCATTATTATTATTATTATTATTATTATTATTATTTGAAATCATTTCATGCACTGTCTTGGCTTTCCTCACAGAGGACAATAAAGACTCTCTTAGACACTGTTTAACAAATGGCAAAAATATAAATAGATTCATCCCCTATTTCATGCTTACTTGTAGTCTTCTGGTAAACATCTGTTCTATTTCTACCCACAGTGGTAATAATACCTAACAGTTATTGCGTACTTGATATGATAGCACTTGATATAATATGCTATACATTGAACTAAGTGGTTTAAGTGCAGGAATTCCATTTATATAGAAGTCTGTGGGATGAGGCCAAAGAAGCTAAGAAACTTTCCCAAAGTCAGATGGCCAGTATGTAGCAGAAATGGGATTTGAACCCAGGGAATGTGAGTACAGAGCTTGTACTTTTAACCACTAAATTGATGTTTACTAAACGTATTTGTAACATTTTCTGTAAAGTCACTTAAAATTCTACGTGAGGACAAAAAAATATGACTCCTCAGATTTACCAAAATATGTGTAAGTCATCTCCCAGCAAAGTTAAAAGTCTGCCAGAGAGGCAGCAAGATTAAATCAAAAGAACTAAGCTAGAACTTCGGCCTTCAAACAGGCTCTGTTGTTTAGCAACCAAAAGCTGCCCACAATTCCCTTCTTCACCTGCTTTTCACTAAAGAGGCTGGAAAAGCAAAACACTGGCTTTGCTAGTCTCCGTTATAGCTACGGCCATTCGCCATTTGATCTAGTTCTAGACCATGAGATATGGGACCTACTATGGAGCTTCTGGGAAAGATTTTCTTTCTTTGATTTAAAATTAAAAGAGGTACAGATAGAATAATGCTCTGTTATGTACCATCCTCTGCTCTCTCTTTCAGATTGTGGGGCTGTCATGACAAAAGGCCAGAAGAATCGCAAGGACACAGATCAAGTCCTAACACTGTTACTCTTCTGTACCAATACCAGAAAGTACATTCAGACTTCTCAGAATGTGCAAAAATTGAACACATTTCTTTAAGCTAAGGTGGGTTAGATATTTTGTTTCATTTGCTTTCTTTTGTTTTGTTGTCGATACTGGCAGCCTAAAGCATTTCTAACTAATTTAAATTTCACCACTTAATAGTTATGCAACCTGAAACATAACTGAGCCTTAAGTCCCTCATCTGATGCAGACTAAGATATTTGAGAAACACAGTTTTTACACAGAGTGGGTCACCTAGTAAAAGATAGTTTAATCTGAACCATAAAAATTCATCATGTCTAAGCTATACTTTAGTGGGAGAAACTAAATGTTGATCATTGTCACTACAGAATCCCAGCTCTAAGGCAAAGCACCTGAAGAATATGGGCTTACTATATACCATGGACTGAAATGTATTCCCCGCCAAATAAATATAATGAGGCTCTAATCCCCAGTAGTAATGTTATTTGAAGATGGGGCCTTTGGGAGTTAATTAGGTTTAGATGAGGTCATGAGTTTAGGACCCTCATGATGAGATTGGTGTACTTATAAAGAAGGGACACCAGAGAGTCAGTCTCTCTTTCTCCTCTCTCTCTCTCTCTCTCTCTCTCTCTCTCTCTCTCTCTCTCTCTCTCTCTCTCTCTCTCTCTCTCTCTCTCTCTCTCTCTCTCTCTCTCTCTCTCTCTGGCCAAGAAGAGAGCTCTCACTAGGAACTGAATCGGCTAGCATCTCAAGTTTGGACATACCAGCTTTCAAAACTATAAGAAATAAATTTTTGTTAAACCACTCAGTCTATGGCATTTTGTTATGGCAGCCTGAGTTAAGATACTATGTGAAGAGCATCTCCCACAAAGAAGCCCGTTATACAGAAAGGAAAACATTCGCTGCTGAAGAAAGTCTGGCATCTTCCTTAAGTACTTAACAAAAGGTCAATTCTGTTCATAGGCTACCTACCTTCCATTCATCCCTCGGCCTTGAGCAGTAACTATCTCAAAGGCTCCAAATCTTTGTCAGGGGTAGAAAGTAAAAAAATCCCAAACTGATTTATCTTACTTTCCTCCTCTGCTAGAGAAAGGGAGATGTAGATCTTCACTGTATAGCCAATTTGTCTTGTAACTTACTATATTGCATAATTGTCACTCACATTGGGTTTGAAGTTATTCGACTTGGTGTTAAATCTAGATTCTGTCAATTATTAACTTTGTGGCCTTGATTAGATTAATTTTATCATTTGCAAAGTAAGTATAATAACAGTACCTATATATAATAAATGAGATCATATATAAAAAGCACTTAGCCAGTTCCCATATGCCTCCTGTGACAGAAAGTACTAGATTAATGTCACCGATTAAACACACACACACACACACACACACACACACACACACACACACATCAATGATGGGATCAATGATAAGCAGTGAAGGCACATTTTATCCAAATATTATAAAAATTTTAGTTACCTTACCTCAACCATTTAAGAGGAAACTTGGACTTACCTCTTTTTCTATTACTGTTTAGCCTAGCTAATTTTAAAAATGGCAAAGAATGAAAAAAATAGAAACAAAAAAATATGCAGTCTATTCCAAATATCTTCTATTTAAATA
Organism: Rousettus aegyptiacus; assembly: GCF_014176215.1. NCBI lineage: Eukaryota > Metazoa > Chordata > Mammalia > Chiroptera > Pteropodidae > Rousettus > Rousettus aegyptiacus. The sequence goes on from NW_023416308.1 coordinate 87,877,662, forward strand.
AACTATTCCAAGTGAAATCTAATTATTACCTAACTGAGAGTTTTCAAGTTAAAAACAAATAATGTTTTAAAAACCTCAACAAGACATAATTGCCTAATGAGTTTATTATCCTATAAACACTACAATAATTATGACCTATGGTACAAACATAAAACAATACAATTTACTTTCTTCCCACAAATACACACTCCATCTAATCAAAACTACATACTACTAGAAGATATTACTCAGAGCTCATAGCTTAGATGCCAAGATTTCAAACAAGCTTTAACTTGCACCTGCAAATGGTTTGGTGAAAGCTCCTCTTCCAGGTAAAAACTAAATTAAGCAGAGATTAGGGGCCCCAAAGCACCAACACCAAGTTTAGGGTTTGAGAAAAATGAAAGGAGAAGGGTTAGATAACCTAGATGCTAAAATAAAACCTAAAGGTAAAAATAACAAGTTTTAACCAAATAACTTGGGTATGGATGAAGATAAAAACTACACACCCCTTTATCAATAATGACTCAGCTCCTAAGTGATAGTCAATTCTTATATATTATCAAATAAGGCTAGACTACAAGCCTAAATCTGATCAGGTAAAGAAAATTCAAAGTCTCCAAAACTGGCAACCCAAACAAAAATCACAAACTGACCAAGACTTCATGTTCTTATTCTTCTATACACAGTTATGTAGAGTAGTAAGTGATGAGTCAATCCCATGGAGGGAACAGAAAGTGCAGGAAGACTAACGTGAACTGAGTCAAAACACTAAAAAGTCTATGTAATTTTTTTTTCTCTTAGAAGCTCTATATATGAAACTGCAGGAGTCTTGATTCTTGCACTAAAATGTCATCATTTCTACATTATCATTCTATCACTGAAAGATTTCATTTATTTCAGTAACAATGAAAATGTTTCAGTAACAATGAAAATGTCCTACTAGTAAAATACCACAGCTGACACACCCTATATGTCGCAAAGGGGTTAGAGAAACACAAGTCCACAGGACAAAAACTAGATAAATGTAAATTGAAAGTTATTCAAAACTTGTTTCTGAATTGTTTGTGAAACTTAATTTTAAATTAAGTTTACAAAGCATTCTAATAAATTTGAGAAATTTAAGGAAAATGAATAATCCTTTCTGTAGATTTTAGATTATCTTTTTTAAATAATATTATCCAATGCCTTACTCTTACGTGATTATTTCTGAAGAGTTTGGCCATTATGGCTATATTCCTCCAAATGCTAAATATTACAGCATGTATTTAAATTTCATCTTCATAATTACAATGTTGCTTACTAAATATCTTTAATAGATGTTCCCTGCCTAACTGCAAAAAACATCATACCTTAGGATCCTCAGAGAATGAGATAAAAACTTACATTTTTAAAATAACAATATTTTAAATAAGATAAGCTATGTCTTTATGTTGAAAGTTGCTTACAAATTGCACAATTTAAGTATTGTGCAACAAAAGACATTCAAACCTAATTTCACATTTTTATCTAAGTTAGGTTTTGAAAACCAGTCAATTTTTTCTTAATTTATGAAGATAAAAATGCCAGTTCAGTCAACACATATTTTATGCATTATAGCTTCATCACTGAGTAATGAAATTCTATACTGATGAGGCATATCAACTTTTGAAAAATCTACATTCTGATACCATATTCAGATTTTTCTTAAGATAAATTAGAAAAGGGTGAAGACAATTTCAAAATGTCTTCGGTCCGCCCATGCTTGTTCAGATACATTATTTTTTCATGTTAAAGTAAACAACAAAACCTATCAATAAGGAGAAGTTACTTGATCAAAAAAGAGCAGTTTCCTTTTGAATGCATGACTCCTGCAATCCTATTGGCCACATTATGGACATGTGTCTTATAGTCGAAGTGTATAAGAGTTTGTATAAGAGTTAGAGTTCTATAAGATGTCAGTTTTGTCAAAAATGCAGATAAAGTAATTTTGATGCCAAAATGGTATCAAATTAGTTTTCCCCACAAAAATTTTGGATTTGGTCCTTGTTTCATCAAAAACAGAGACCTCTGTGAAAGGAGAAGCACTCAAATTGGTCAGCCCACCAAAATGCTAAAATAAAATGAAAGTTATGATACTTTATTTGAGCTGATTTTTTTATAGGAACCGTATGTACGACTTTCACTTTCTAGAAAGTGGTTTTCTCTTGAACACACATCAGAACCATTCATCATAATATAATTGCAAGTTGTCAGTCAGGGCCGCACCCTTCGCTTTGTGGCAAACTGCCAACACATCTGTCAGAAGCACTCATAAGCTTCCGTGTGTTATTGTAATCCTCTACAAAGAGAACAAGCCCATTCACCGATTTCACATTTTGCAAATGAAACAATGACTTGCTTAAAATCCGATCTAAATGAAATTGTGTTTCCCTATAGACCATGAACTACTTTCTCACCCAAGTGATGATCGTACCAGTTAAAGGGAATAATTATACAGTTGATTTCATTATGTACTGGATAAGAATTTTTAAAAACAAGGAGGCATATCTATGTTGTATAGTTATGTCTGTAAATATACAACATGTATTTATTCATAATTGCTTAAAAGAAAGAATGCAATAACATACTATTCAATAAATTCCTTTTTCCTAAATGTCCTCCTGCCATACAAATACTATATATTGATAGAAACTAAACCCATTTTTAGTAAGAACAAAATGTGCTCTGATATTATAGCAGGGCAGTTCAATTATTATTGATTTAAGTCGTCCCTATAATCTGAAAGCATCAACTTGCAACAGAGTAAAACAGTGAAAAGATGATAAAATTCCTTGTAGCTACCGTCAAGTAAGTTAAATAGAGCTCTTTTATTCACTCTATAGCTGACTTTCCAAAGGAGTTTCCAAGTATTAAGAGAAGTAAAGTCTAAAGACTTTAACATCAACAGAATAAACCTCTTTTAAAAAATACATCCAAAATGCCAAATGTTCACAAGTCATAACTTTTCGAATTGTTTTTGATTGTATATATATTTTCCATTGCAAACTTGCCTGCATGTTTTCTCTGTCCATGTAACAGAGCAGAACTACTATATCAAAGCTTTTTTATGTTTATATACCTGCAGATTTGAATAAAAAACATATGACTTAACTGGTATTAAAGCTATGAGTATCCTTTTCCTATAAGACAGAGCAATATTCTCACATATACATACATATTTATATTTTTACATATTAAATATATTTATATTGGTATCACTATATGATTTTTTTTCTACTGTGTTCCTCAGAAACAAAATCAACGCTTTCAGAAATGATGGAATTGATGGAAATAAAAACTCCAAATCCAGTAACATTTAATCAGCTCTCAATCATCAATAAAATATATACTTAATAGATAAAATATATACAAAATATGTATTTAATAGTTACATAGATGGCAACTACACCAAATACACAGAGTCCATATTAATATCTGCTAATATCATACTTAAGTCAGACAAATGAATTCTTGCTTAATCTTAATATGTGACTTAATGGTGTCAAGTAAATGATAATAATATTTCAATGTTACAAAAGATTTAGACAGTGACTTTTCCAAGGTCATACAACAAAAATTCCTATCTCTATATTTAGAAAAACATATTTTCATGTGTATTTTAACAGAATTATGTGTACATATAAATATAAACACTAACATATATATGACATATTATTTATGCTGAAAAGACACTATCAATTTGGGAAATACAGGGCATATGATAAGGCACATCAGTTGCCAGAAAACAAAAATTAGTTTGTGATTAAATTATCTTATCATGAATTTCAACTAATAATTTTAGCAGCAATGCTTTCATATATTGATTTTATAATATACGGTCATGGAACTCAAATAAAATACTTCGCATTTATTCTTTTCATTGATGTGAAAAGATACAATCAAGTAACTCCTTTACTGAGTCTGATAAAAGGATTAAAAATAGCTTCATTTAATAAAATGATCATAAAATCATGCCTTCAGTCATTATTGGGAAGAATATGTACAGATATTCATTTGATTTACTTCACATCAATGAATTAACAGATTTTTTAGAATCAAGATAAAGTTTATTTTAAAAATATGTTTACAAGTTCAACTACTGGAATATTACATCTGAAATGACTGTGGAGTGGGGATTAATACAAGATTTTCTTGAATAGGAAAAGTAACATTGCCAAATTGATCAGCTATAACTTATTCCTTGATACCCTTATATTAAAATGGCTGCTCTCCTAGATATTAGTTTTTCAAGATAAAATTTTTTGATATTCAGTTTAAATGCAATATGTTTTCTTGTCAAAATTCATCACCAATATGTTCATTTACTTAGACACTTTTTTCAATTATTTGCTTCAGTGTAGTAGTAGTATGAAAACAGAGAAACTTTGAGGAAGTCAAAGCAACAAATGCAACTCACCAAAAACTACCATAAAACTTATCCAATGCTAGATAAACAGTTTAAATCTGTTATTAAATAGTATAAATTGTTTTTATATTAATTTATATATTAATCTATAATTAAATAGTATAAATTGTTTTTAAATAATTGTAAGTTATTTGCTTTATGATAAAATCCAATTATTAAAAATAATGTATACATATAATCTCTGAATTCCTCATGTATTTCACCCCCACAGGATGTGAAAATTATGCCAGCTAAAGAACATAAGGTTAAGAATATTACTCTCGCTTTAAAAAAAATTGTGGTTAGAAAAACACATTTCTATAATAAAAACTTTTGATTCTGAGTAGTTTTTTAAATCTATTTGTAATTTTAAATATATATATAATTCATTATTGTCAAATTCCTTTTTATTATTACTTAGATGATAACAAAGAAAGAAGTATGAATTTTGAGATTTAAGAAAAATAAGACCAACAATTGTCAGAATGTGTACATTCAATAAAGTATACATTTTGATAATTTATTACTAAATTATCAGCTATGAAAATTAATGGTATTTTTAGGCCACATTTCTAAAATTAATGCCTTGAAGTCTGATTATACACAAACACACACATATTTGGCTATCTGTGTGTTTATATCTTGGCAAAATAACAACACAACATTTTAAATCACTCATATTAAAAATGATGGATTCAAAATTTAGTTGGTGTTTTGATAAGCATACACGTGTGCGTGCACACACACACACAGAAATCTATGATAGATGTACGAATCTTTATATATGACTTTGTGAAGGATATTGATCCTTTTATGTTTGGCATTGGCCAAACACAAAAATGAAAACTTATGCTTTAGTCCCCTCGGTTCAGATCAATTAAATGGCAATATCCAAAACAAATTTTAGGTAGCAGATGACTCAAATAGTATGCATGTAAAAATAAGCAATTTTTATTATTTTTATTATCGATAAACAACTGATAAAAATATATGGCAACTTTTAAAAAAATAAACTTGATCAAAACCATTAAAATAGAAATACAACATTAAAAACATTGTGTAAAATTCTTGAATAATTTTATAATGGGAAATATATAATTTTCTGTTGCACAATGGAAGTGCCCAAAACAATTTGCTTAAAAAAGTGAAAATTTATTATTCCAAATAGGGTATCTCTAGATAGTTTATCAGAAGATGATTTCCTTTAAACCATGATTTACAAAGGGATCACAAACACACACACATAAATACACAACACTAACATAAGACAACCTTTTCTAAAAATACTAAGAAATAATTTTTGTGGCTTTAATTTTATTTCAACTAAAACTGCTAAAACTTACTTGAAATATGTTTTATTTTGACTTCATGCTATTACACAGCACATAGCACAAGAAATCCCTTCTAATAAATGACATAAGCAAACATGTATAACAAGAATAATTACATTTGTCATATTTTCTAGCATTACTTTGTATGACAAGAAACTTCATTCAATGGTAACAATGTTTTATAATTTCACTTACTTAAAAGTTCTCTAGATCCATGTAATTCTTTTAAACAGTTAAATAACTAAAATAACTGACATTTTGAAACAAAGATAAGGTTTTCTGAAAAATATAAAAGACCAAGTTCAGGTTATAATTATGAACAGTTTCCAATACTGATATTTAAATAATATGCTTATACTCAATAGGAGATGGAATGCTTTCTTCTTCCTAAGCTAATATTTAACAAAAAAATAAGTTTTATTTTCAACCCTAAAATGTTAACTCCAATTACCTAAGATTGCAGATACCCTCTCTCACACATCTACCAAATTGCCTCTGGTATGTATTGTAGAGAACTGGGTGTTCGTGCTAATCAAATAATCTAATTAACAGAATTACTGTATTTATAGAACATGGGTTATTAATTTTCATAGAATTTAGGTTATTTGCTACTGAACATAATTTACTTTTTATTGCTTCAGGAATTATTTCATAATTTGCAAATGTCATCATCAAATCAATAGGCAAAAATATCTGCTTAAAGAATGTTCTCGCGGAATACAAATAAAACTAGTATTAGCTATATCTAGATATAGAAATATTTTCAAGCCTATACACTTCAAAGAAAATGTTTTAGTTCTCCACTTTTTATTCTATACTCTCTTTATTCATGCTCCTATTATATAACTTATTTTATATTAATACAATTCTTAATTTTCACTCACTCAACAGATATTAACTGATCACCACCTATGTGCTAGGCTGTAGAAAGAAGGTGAATTAAACAAATAAGATGTCCACTCTGGCTGAGCTTTAGTTTCGTAGGAATAAGGCACATAATAAGGTAAATGTGAAAGTGCGTTCAAAGTGCTATGGTAGAGGAGTATAGTTGCTATAGAACTCCATCCCTATATCCATATCAAAACTACTCTCTGCTACTTCTCTTCTAGTCAAGCTGTATTTTATTCCCATTTTTGTCTTATCACTGTACTCATTTAAGTTGTCGAATATTTTGAATATTTTGTGCCTATCACTGTACTCATTTAAGTTGTCGAATATTTTGAATTATTTTTCGGTAATGATGAAACACGTGTCCTAAACATTTTATTACCTCTTCACATTTATGACTATTAGCAGATATCTAATGTATATTTAAAAAGCATATAGGATTTACTTCAATTTTAAATTACATTATAAATTATAATTTGCTTATATGGAACAAAAAATTCAAGATGTAGAAAGGTAGGTGCAGGAAAATAAAACTAACAGGACCATAAATAAACCAAACACTCCAGTTTTCTTTCATCAAATATCATACGCCTTATAAAGTGGCAAGATGTATTATTCCAAGATAAATGTACTCACAAATTTAAGAAATCGAGTTTCCTCAAGTATAGCTTAAATCAAAGGATTGTTTTGTTTTGTTTTTTAATTAAAGTGAACTTCCAGTCATTGTCTTATTTGGTGCTTCTGAAAAAGGATTTCCTTCTCTAACAAAAGAATGCCCTTTACCAACTTCCAGGGTCTATTGTAATTTTCAGAATAAGGTGCTAGCTAAAAGGATCGGGAATCTGTACAGATTAGCCTTGTGACTAAGCAATAACAACAAAAGTCTGAGGACACTTTAGGAACTGTCAGTGACTTCCCAACAGGCACACCTGACAGCAAGAACTTCTTAGTATATACCAACAACAGAAATATTCCAGGACAACCTTATGAACCAAATTGTAGGTCAACGTGCCTTAACTAAGATATTCTTATCACTAATATGATGATCAATATGTTCGATGTAGCATTATGGGCCATGTGAATTGTTATGTAGAATGCTGTCTTATAAAAAAGAAATGCTAGCAGATATATTCGAGGAGATTATAAAATGCTTTTGTCATACCCATTCTGTTTCATGTGCCTTGTCCTCATTTTCCATCTTTCAATTATAACCTCATGCTTATATTTGGCATAAGGAATGAAAGTGAAAAATATTGATATTTGTTAAATAGAAGCAGAAAAAATGGTGTCTATTCTATTATTTTCTGTATTTTCACTTATTTCATAATTTACTTTTTAAAAATTAAACTTTAATCAAGCCAAAAAAAGTAGTGGGATAGTTGAAATAAGAATAGCAAATAAATTTCGAAGCTTGACGATGGGTGCATAATGGTTCATTATATTCTCTACTTTTGTGTAATTTTTGAAATTTTCTTTTTTTTACAAAAATTAATGATAAAAAATGTAACAAAAGAAAAATCAAAATCTGAGATTTTCAAGCAATATAAAAGTAGAAACATATTTTCCTATGCAATTGTTGATATGGTCATGTAGATGAATCTGTGAAATGTAAATGTATTCTCATAAAATAAATCACTCATGAAAATATTAACTTATTTGATTAAGTATCTGGGGCAAAGGAACATGCTACAGTATGCTAGACCATCTTTTTCAATCTCTTCTCTTTTAATCTCTCTCTCTCTTACCCTCTCCCACTCTCTCTCTCTCTCTCTCTCACACACACACACACAAATGCATGCTCCCCATAAAGTGATTATTCCTGTCCAAAAAAAGCACCTTATAACTTGAAGATAAAGTAACTATGGTCAAATAAATCACAGGTAAATGCGTTTACCCAATCCTAATCAGATGAAGCTTGTTTGTACTGCAAGTTACCGCTAACAGAGGGCCCCATTACAACCAACTACTCTACCTGGACACCATGTTGAATGGCAACATAGAAGAACAGAAAGTACACTGAAGTAGGTACCAAGTGACCTAAATTTTCACTTCATCTTCCCATTTACTAGTTTCTCAACACATTAATCGTTAATTTCCTCACTTCTAGAATACAGTAATAATAATAACTCCCCTCTTTCTCACTCAAAGTTTTTGTGAGACTCAAATAATATATGTGATAGTTCTTAGCAAATTGTAAAATACTATGCACAATTAGAGTATTATTAACCTAACAAACTAAGACTCAGAGAATTCCTGGTTCATGTGTTTATATGAATAAATGCATTACACATTTGAACTCACACACAGAAGCTTTGTAAGGTCTTGGGTACTGTCAGGGGGTTTCTGAGTTTCCCACTGATTCTGAAATAGTGATCAGAGAAGAAAAAAGATGTGTTGCAAATGTAATTTGAAATGTCTTGAAGTTCATGTACATTGAATCTGTATAAAAAAAAGAGAAGCTGAGAAACTAAACCAAGCTTCCCAGCAACACTCTCTCCCCTCTCTCCCACCTTCATATATACCCTTCAGGCTTCATGCTACCTTTAATATTTTAAGGTTACACTGGTTGTTCATTAATCTGATCTTACCTGAAAAGTGTTCAGGAGAGGGAGTGGACAAAAGGAAGAAGTACAGTGGAATTCCCCAAGGGTTCAATATTCTTTGGGAATGGCCCTCATTCAAAAACTTTCTTCCCGACATGTCCAATTTCTTTAAACCTTTGCTCAATTCAATCTTATACTAAGGCCTAGTCTATCAACATTGTTAATTTATAAAGTTACCCTACTACGGATCAGCTACCGAAATATTCATTCAATTTCTATCTACAAGGTGCACCTGCTCTTTTGATTTGTTTTTCAGCCTCATTTTTACTAGTGCCAAGATGGTTTGTTGGCTTTGTTTGTTTGTCCATTAGAAATACTAAGTTTAATAAAAAGTAGCTATCAGAAATGTATATCGAAATAGCTTTTTTTTTTCTAAAATCTAAATTTTCTTCAAAACTCTCTAAGCAAAGGTATACTATAAGCCCATGAGGGTTTTTCAATGATATACCAGGCAGTGAAGTTTCATAATAGTTCACTTGTCAAAAAGTATGCCCTTGATTCTTCAGTGCTGCATGATAGCTCCACATGAGTTATCCTTTGACAACAGGACAGTATTTTATATAATACTTTTATATTTTATTTTCCAGAAAACACCCAGAGATCCATGACTCTGATTTGTCTCACATTTACTTCTCAGTTCTATTAAACAAATCATATTTAATATGAATACATCTGAAGTATAATTTTCTACAAATTAAAATGAAAGCTAATTTTTTACCTTTGCTTTTTAAAATTCCAACCCACAAATTGATATTTATTTAAATGTCAGATAA
>NW_023416308.1:87892661-87952661 GCF_014176215.1 Rousettus aegyptiacus
TTTGAAATTCAAAGGGGCAATCGATCTGATTTTCTTAAGAGATTCTTGAAAAAGCATAGTCAGCTTACTACAGGGGCTTCTTCCCAGTTAAAATACTCATTGGGCCTTCCAAATAACACGTTGGATAATTTATCAGGATAGAAAAATTGTCCTATGGTCATTGTTTTGTCCAAGAATTATTTTTCAAAGTTTGATCTTCATTTTGTGTACATGACAGGTTTTACTTAGGTCTAGGAGTGACAACTTCCAATGCCTGTGGGCATTTGGACATCTTTATTTATAAATTTTACTCATACTTTAAAAGTCTCCTTGGTATCTGGAAATTTTAAAATGTTAATCTGATACAGTTTACAGCTCTATGAAATCTCAAATTATCCTACAGTAAGTATTTAACATGAAGGAAACCTAGTCATTTCTGGAAACTCAAATGCTGGAAAAGTCTATGTATAATCCAAATAAATATTTAAATGGAGTTGCCAATTTTAATGCTGTTATAATGGCTACTACCATTTTATAAAATTCCAAGATTGCATGCTTTGCAGTTTAATGGCATTCAACATTTTTGAGAGTCTTTAAATGCTGAAAAAAATGTTTTTATTTGTCATTATAAAATATGGAAAGAAACCCACATAGCTTATTAATGTCTTCTGAATTGTTTAAGAGGATTTTAAGATATGAGTTAAAAGAATTTCATAATCTTAATTTCAATTTCTCCTTTTCATTTAATAGTAGACATTCATTAGGACCCACACACTGTAATAAATTATAATAATTTCAAACAAGAATTAAATTACTAGGTACCTAGTGAAAGAGCCATTTTTTCTTAGGTACCCTGTAATCTAACTGTCAGATTTAAAATCTATTCCCAATCAACTCTTCACAACATTCACATTTATTCATCTATGTTAAATTAATAAAAGGTGTGAATAATACTGACAAAATTGATCATTATTGTTCATGTAGATTTAGAAAATTATAAGGTAATCTAAAATGTAAAAGAAATTGAGAGAAACTATTAAGGTTCTTATAAATAAATTCATCCTATGCTATTTTTTCAAATCAAGACTGAAACTTCTATGAGACTTATTTAAATTGACTATACAAGCTATTTGATAAATTGTACATTTTTAGAACATAAACCATTTTCATTATTTTTGACAAATATCAGTACAAAGATTCTGCTGTTAGCATTAGGGTTCAACAAATGCTTTAGGAAGTTATGCCAAAATGATGACGAAAAGTAAAACCTAATAGACGTCTGAGACAGTTTACAGCTAATGCAGTTTGATGAAGAAAAGACACAAACACAGGGAAAAATCGAAAAGAGATACCCCACCCAGAAATAAATACTGTCTCCTTCATTTTTCTTCTAGATAAAGTAATGCAGGTATAATTCTTACCTGGACTATCAAATATAAATACAATTCTATTGACTAACATCCCAAAACAGAATCCCCTTTATAGAACGAGTTTGCACACTTATATATTTCCTACATCTAACCTTGCTGACCCTCTCCTCTTTAACTGGCATCCCTGAAGATAAAGTAAAGTGTGTCAACATCTGTTCCCATTCACACCGATTTTAATTTACCAAAAGAGCTTTGCTATTTTCAGAGCAGACTCTAGAGCACAATGACAGATTTAGGGCCTTTACTGGGATTGCATTTCTAGTGTGTCAGCATTTCCTACTTACCAAGAGTAGATTCCAGGGGGTCACAACAAAGGAATAGCTGAAATTCAAACTTTGTTATACAGATTTTCCCCACCCTTACTTATTTCGTCATAACTTAAACTTCCAACACCCTGTCCTATTTAGTGGGGCATCGTTGGTAGTGCACAGTAATAGGACTAAAATTACCTAGTCCTAGGGCAAAGATGAAAGTACTCTAGGCCCTTTTGGTAAAGTTCTGCTTACATAATTACCTCTTCCAGAACTACATCTGACTGAAATTGAATAACCTTAATATAGCAATTTTATGACTCTTTACATTTGTAAAATACTATAACGTTTTTAAAAATACTACACATACTTAATGTTTCATAATTTCATTGTAAGTACTGAGTTTTAAGTCACAAATATTCTTTCCAATCTGTGTTCTATAGTTGTACTTTTTATACCATGCTTTAGTCAGATATTTTTAATGTTTGTGAAGAAAGTCACTTTCACACCATCCCAGTTTCTTTGGATAATTCAGAGTTTTTGAGACACAATATGAAGAGCAACTTGGGGAAACAATGCACAAGTTGTGTTGTAATCAAATAACAACTAAGACATGAGCAGCTGAGCAGAAGGAAGATGGGCAACGGAATGCCGTGCAGCAATCAGCACTGTTGACTAATCAGAATTTGAGACACTAGAAGGTAATAAGGGTATTATAAAGAATGGCTTATTGAAGGAGCAGCTGTTTATGTGTAGCTCACTGTTTAAATGAGTTCCACTAGATTGCCATGGTATGTTTTGGTGAAAATGTTTAACTCCTTTTAAAATGATCATTAGAGAAGGAACAGCAAGTACCAAGTGGCAAGTTTGGAGAAATCAAAGCACCAACTAAGATTTAACAGATTTGAAACAGTTATCTGGGTTTTTGGAAATTGTAGGAAATACAAATTGCAATGGCCTTTTAAGTCAAAAGTACTTAGGTACTCATTCTCCTCTTAGAAAGGTTAAAAGTTGGGTCTATGTCGCCATCATGTTTAAGTTGCAATAGGTACAAAGATGAAGCTGTGATATAATAGGGGACTCTTCAAAAAATGACAAAAAGAAAAAGGAAAGTAAAAATATCCATCAGGACAGTTGCAAATCAGAGACTGCCTTAGGGTTTAGAAATTTGTCTATCTTCTCAATAAGCAAAGAGAATAAAATCCTGAATTAAATTTCAAAATAGTTTTTAATTATTTTGGCTAAAATATAATACTAAAACCACTTTCCTATCCTGACTTAGAGGAAGTAAGTAATTTTTAAAGCAGAGGAGAAAGAATGCAAAATAACATTTAATTCACTAATGTTATTTTCACAAAGCAATTTTCATCTTATTCAAAACTGTTATAGAGTTGTATTGGCTTTGCAATTGAATCGATTTAAAGGGTTTTGTCTCCCTCACTTTTACCCAAGAAGCAATTGTCTATTGTTTCTTCTGCCCAAGCAAACACAAAAAACAAAAAATTCACAAATTACAGATAAAGGCACCAAATAATACTTCAAAGAATGTATCATAATATAGTACTATGAATATTTCATTTTGACAACAAGTGTTGGGTAATATTTTAAAGCAGTCGGCAAGCGGTCAAAACTCTGCTATCTTTTGTAACAGTTCACATGTCAAACTGGCAAAATGCCCATAGCGTAAGGCAGAAAAAAAAAATCTATTTAATGTCTGCCCCACAAGGCGACATGAGGTTTGATTGGCAGAAAGCAGAGAGTGGCTTTTGATCATGTGTCCTAACAAGCAGTTCCAGCTCCTGTCTTTTCAGCTGATGGGCTCCACATTACCCATTCAAACAGAAGTGACAGACCACTGCACTACTCTCGGCTCTAGTCACACGCAGTGGGAGCTATGCTGGAGACAGAGTCACTGATTAAATATATCACTTTTTCAAGACAAGCAGGTTGTCTGAATCAAAGTTGGACAGAATAGACTCAACATTATTAAAAGGGGATATAAAACTGGGATTGAGTGATGTTCGGCCAGTTTGCACAGCCTCAGGGATTCCCAGGCTGACAGGGGGAATAAGGAACAGCAGAACTCATAAAACAGGGTCAGAAATTAGCTGTGACACCTTGGCTATTTTCCCATCACTTCAGGAACACTGGGTTTCAAAATTCTGGAGTCTCTTTTCACCTTTTTTTACTTTCGTTTTTGAAAATGAATTCAGTACAGGGAGAAAAACACATAAAAGCATGATTACTGCAGTTTGTCAATTATAGTCTTAAAGGAAATAAAGTACTGGATGCAAACCCTTTGCATCTCATTTTAAAATATACTAATACATGTTCTTCTAACTAGGACCTTTATTTTAGAATTCTGCATTTTTTTGGTTTGGTATTATAGTGTAACTTTAAAATCCAGGAATATTAATCGCAGAAATTGTACCACTTAATATTTCCTAAGTGTCCTGACTACCAGAGGGCTGGCGACCCAGGTGCCAGTTATCATCCCTAACCATCCTACAGTCTTTGCTACAGCGTGCACATCATTTCACGCTTTTGCTTTAAATATATTTAAAGACATAAACATCTAAAATGTATAGAAGTATTCTATACGAATTCTTCATCGTCTAAATTTTATGTGATTTTAAAATTATTGAACAGAGTCTTATAGTCTTTGGTACATTATCAGCTTCTTATGTATGCAAATAAATAAAATCTAAAGTTGTTTTCTATTTGGAAAGGTAGGAATAAATGTCCAAAGGAATAAAAAAAAAAAACCTCTCTGGCTATAGAAACTAAAAAAACAGACCAAAATATAAGCTAATCATCTAAAACAAATCAGATAAAACCAAAATATATAATCAAGTGAGTGGTATATATAGAGATGTTATCTTAAAACAGTCCTTCCACAAGATTTTAATTTCTTCTCAACGACATTATAAAAATTTATTTTTTTATTTTATTGTTTTTAGTAGCAAGCATGCTCCAGCTATTCCTTGGAACATTTATGTTCTCGTTATTAGTTCTGGCATCACTGTAAGTATTTAGTAGCAACCTGCTTGCTAGGTATTTAAATTGCAATGAAAGATTAAATACTCCTACCAAGATGAAGATAGAGTTTTAATAGAGAAGAGTAAGGAATTAAGAGTAGCCATGAAATAGGATACTGAAGTAACTGGGGATAGAGGACAGAGATTGGTACTTGCTAGAGGATGGTAAAATTATGATGAAATGGCTGGTGTTAAATATGTGAAAAGAAACATTCTATTTTATTATGTTACTCATTTTGTTAAATTACTTTACATTTTAAAGTTAATTTAACACTTGCTACTGTATAATGGTTAAAGGATGTATTACAGCTCAGAACGATCTTAATACAAATCATATTTGATTTGTGTTCCATATACCATAGAACATGCTATTTCTGATAAATAATTTCATATTAATCAAAAATGCATTTTACCATATGAAAAATAAAGTTACATGTCATCTGGTTTCTACACTTAATGTCTTTAAATATCTTTGAGGATGAAGATAAGTTTTATCCAAAGTCATCACAGATACAACAAAGCAATTATTTAGAAATCTGGTTATTTTCAAAAAATGTAAGAAAATTATCTTGAAGATGATAATTTGACTTCTTATGTAAATCCAGATTAAAAACAAACAAAAACAAACAACAACAACAACAACAAAAAACGGTAAAATCTTCATTAGCAATTGCTTCTCTAAACCTGAAATACAGTAAAATGTCACTTCGTTTTTTTCTCCTCAGAAGCAGATTGTATTTAACCACCCTTTTTAAAAAAATCATTCCCACCACCATCACCATGTGCCTTTTTTAAACTTAAGACTGCTAGGAAAAAGGATAGGAAATTCCTACAATGTATAGTGAGCTACACTGAGTAGTGAACCAGAATAGGCAGGAAGAGACAAAATCTGCATACGTATTGCCAATGAAAACATATTAGACTAAGTAAACCTGAAGCACTCCCAAATATATTTTTCTCTTCCCATTAAAACAAACAAACAAACAAACAAACAAACAAAAAACAGCTAAATAGTACCCACTGTTTGACGGGTCTTATATATTCTATGCCAGGAAAGGCCGAATAAAGAGAAGGGGGGGAGAAATCTACAAAATATTTTTCAACAGTATAAAAAAAGAATATTTTCTTTAAAAAAAATCAAAAATAATTAATTATTTTAGCCACTATATTATTGCTTACAGTAATACACAGCAATAACATTTACATTGATTGAATTCTGTTTCCTTAATGTGAAATTTGTTTGGGGTTAATTAGCACGGCTGAGGAATAAGCTTAATAATTTTATGTTGTTTACACTGGAGGCAGTTTTCCACGAGCACTGCTCAGGGAGGAAGTGACATCTAATTTCAGACAAAACATGGAGGTGAGGGCAGCTGCTCACTGTGGGATGGCAAGCCAGGCCCTTCCTCTGTTAGCAATCCCCCTCACTACTTGGGGGCATCTAATGGCAACAATACAAAGTTGTTCAAATAATTTCTCAGGCCTGGTAAGTTTCTAAACCAAATACTGAGCTGAGCAGGGGGAAAAGAAAAGGACTTGTACAAATGGAGAAAATCCACAATATTAGACATTTTTACTGCTCCTTCCTTAAGAAAAAGCAGGTCTAATTAGTTGTCTCTCTAAAATGCGTACCTAGCATTTTTATTATGTATTATAACATTTTGCTCAGAGCTGACATTTTTATTCTGACAAGCACTGTCTGGAGAGCTCTCAATAAATAATACATTGACAATTTTCAGTAAATAAGCAGTGGACACAAATCGTTATCCTTACTTACAGCTGCCCCACTCTAATAGTGCTTTTACAAGTGAGGTGACTATTCAGTCTAATGCAATCCTCTCAGTGCTGGAAAGACATTTTCATTCATTACCACGGTCACAAGCACTTAAAGCACTTTTAAGCCCTGTTGCAACACAGCAGGAATGGCAGAGCAAGAGGGGCTAAGGAAAACCAAAGTTCATCACCAAAGAAAGCTGAGGCTGTTCACCTAAACAACCAGGAAAGTCACTTATGCCCAGGCCACCTCAACACTTCTACGTCTATATGTCTAAGAAGAATACAAGATGTTCTTTGGAAACCAAAATAGTACCTTTCCTAAGCCCAAATAATCATGGGCTTTGTTTTCTGTGTTAAATTTAGTTCATTATCCAATAGTATCTATTAAGTATCCTCAAATGAGGGATCCTAAGCTATGACTTGAGAGCTATACCTTTGATCAAGGAAAAGACAGTGAAAAAAATATGAATCCAAATGAATACATCAGGAACCACACAATAACTTTTCTTGTTTCTCTCATAAGCTTTTCTTCCCTAACCAGAGCCCCTAACACCATCATCCTAACTAGTCACTAAACCACAAAAGTAGTCCTGAATTTCATTTTTCTTCATATCACATTAATTTTATTTTTCAGATACTCAAAGATGCAAATATATGAAATAAGATTTAAAGAAATAGTAATAAAATGAGAAGGTAATATCTATACATCTCAACATATATAGCCTATAGCTTGTATTTTCACGCTACTACTTAATCAAATCACATTACCCATTCTTTATTATTTGTTAGACAATTACTGATCATGAAGATGGCTCAAAATATGTTGCACAGTCAGAATATGGTTTTATGATATTGTACATACGGCTTGGGCTATACAGCACAGCACACTATAGCATAGCATAGCATAGCGTAGCGTAGCATAGCGTAGCATAGCATAGCATAGCACAATGTAGTAAAGTATACTACTATAGCATAGTTTTCTATCTGTATTGTGTATCAGAAATACCTGGCAAGCTTGTTAAAACACAGGTTGCTTGACCCCATCCCACAGCTTCTGATTCAGTAGGTAAAGGGTGAGACTCAAGAATTTGCATTTCTAACAAGTTCTCTGGTGATGTCAATGCTACTGACAATTTGAACCACTGGGCTGCAGGATTGAGTTTACCTGAACAGATAGATGCACAAGGCCTATATTAGCCTATAGTCACTTCTCTTCTTTAATATAAATAGAATGATTGATTACAAATTTCCCCACTGGAGCAGAGCGAATCTGATACCACCTGAAAGGAACAATAACTAACTGCAAAGAGTTCTCTAACAGAAAGGATACTAAATCCATAACAATGATAGCAAAGGGAGCCGAGGGGTATTCTTTTCTCCTAATCTCCGGGACAGTCAATTTTACATATGCCTCCTGGATGTATTCATTTTCCCAGAATGCTCAAACTCAGTATGTCTAAACCCAAACCTTCTCCCTAAACCTTCTCGTTTATGTATATTCATATTCTTAATGGCCTCACCATTAAATCTCTCTGCTAGGATACTCCTACAGTCTTTGACTATCTCCTTAACCTCACATTCTATACCTAATTAGCAATCTCAAATACATATATATATAAAAGCTGATTCCTCCTTTCTATTCCCTGCCACTGCCTTAGAGTTGTTTACTGTTATCAGTACATCCATAGCCCATTAAAATAGCCTACTAAAAGATTTTCCTTTATTTGGCCTTTCCACTTTCCAAATGATAGTCAAAATGCCATCAAAATTACTTTTTTAAGAAATATGTCCAATTATGTCATTCATCCTCCTACTTAAAAGCTCTTAATTGCTCCCTACTACCCAGAAGAAAATTCGAACTCTTTAGAATGGCCTCAATCTATTTTTTCAGTCATGTCTCCTGTTCTAGGCAAACTGAACCTCTTGAATTCATCTAACTTATAGGTTTATTCATACCACTGAAATTTTATATATGTTCCCTCTCTCTACCTGGGATTCTATTATATCTCATGTTCACTATAAATAGTTTATAATTCATCAAAATCCAGTTCATGTGTCTATAAATCCCTTCCTAGATCTCTTAGACAAATGATAGTTCCCTCTTCTGTACTTTCACAGAATTTAAAGCATCTTCTACTATAGCACTTACCATAATATAATTACTCTGTGTTCATATATTTTTCCCACTAAACAATGAGCTACTAAAGGCCAACATCTATTTGTCCCTGTATTAATCTTTTTCTCCTCCTCCTCTTTCATCATTTTTATCTCTTACCACCCCAGGCCTACTGCACTACCAGATGAAAGAGCTTAATAAATACTTATGGAAATAATGAGCGTATACATGTGTGTATTTAAATATGTTTATGTGTGCTTTTTTTAAAACTGAAGAGACACTCCCTAAAAATTGAATCTATTCATCTCCTCTGAGCCATAATATTATTCATCTCTCTGGAATCTTTTATAAGTCAACAGATTTTTAGGTTGATGCATGTTACATGCTAAGATCTATACTAGGCATTGTGAAGATAAAGATATGGTCTGTGTCCTCAAAGAAATTAAAATCTTTATGAAAGGCAAGATCATTAAATATAAAATAGCAAATTATACTTTCTATCTTTGTCAAAAATCAGTTGAGCATATTTTTGTGGTTCTATTTGTGAATTCTCTATTACATTCCAATGATCAATGTGTCTATTTTTCAGCCAGAACCACATTGTTTTGATTATTACAGCTAAATAGTAAACTTTAATAATATTGAGTAGAATGATTCCTAAAATTGCATTCTTCTTTGTCAAGATTATTTTAGCTATCCTGGACCTGTCCCTTTCTTTGTAAATTTTAGAATAAGCTTGTCTATATACATGATAATCTTGCTGAGATTTTGTTGGAACTACATCAAACATATAAATCATTTGGTAAAATGACATATTTACCGTATTGAGTCTTTCAACCCATTACACAGTATGTCTTGCCATTTATTTAGCTCTTCTTTTATTTCTTTTATTGTCATTTTGTTATTTCAGCATTAGATCCTATACATTTTGTTAAATGTATACCTAAGCTTTTCATTTTATTTGAAACAATTAAAACAATTGTGTTTTTAAGCATTATGTTTTTAAATTCAGTTTTTATATAATCATTACTAATACATGGAAATGTGATTAATTTTTATGTGTTGATCTTGTATCCTATGACCTTGCTAATTTTAAAAAAATGAAACCTAAAGCTCACACCCTATATAAAAATGTGACCTAAACCTCACACCTGATATAAAAATTAACACAAAATGGATTATAGACTTAAATACTAAATGTAAAACTATAAATCTTTTAGAAAATAAAATCATAGGAGAAAATATTTAGAATATAAGGCTAAAAATGTGTTCTTAGACTTGACACCAAAAGCATGATCTCTAAAATGAAAAACTGCTTAAATGGACCTCTTCAAAATTATAAACGTCTGCTCTGTGAATACCTATGTAAAGAGAATGAAAAGACAAGTTGAATAGATTGAACCAAAATATTTGCAAGCCAATACCCAACAAAGGACTAGCAACTAAAACAATAAAGATTCTCATAGGATTTCTGGTCAAGATGGTGGTCTCATAACTCTATAAAGTTTAAAAAAATCAAATTAAAAAATAGACAAAAGACGTGAATAGACATTTCACCAAAGAGGAAAGATAGACAGATGGCAAACAAGCACATGAAATGATGTTCAACAGTACTAGCCATAAGGGAAATATAATTTAAAGCCACATTGAGATATCACTACACATCTATCAGAATAACTAAAATGAATGTGACATAACAAAATGCTGGCAAAGATGCAGAGAAACTAGATCACTCATACATGTGGATGGGAGTGTAAAATGGTACAGTTTCTTATAAAACTAACATCGATTACCACATAACTCAGAAATTATACTCTGGGGCATTAATCCCAGAGAAATGAAAATTTATGTTCACATGAAAACTTGTACACATATATTTATAGCAACTTTATTTGTAATATCCAACAACTAGAAGTTTGAGTTAAAAATGTCCTTCAATCTGTAAATGGTTCAATGAACTGTGATAGAGACATGTGATACATACCACTGAATACTACTCAGTGATAAAAAATAGTATGTATTATTGATATATGCAACAATTTGGATGAATCTTCAGGGAATTATGTTGTTGTTTTTTTTAAAAAAAAAAGCCAATTCCAAAAATGTACATACTATATAATTCCATTTACATAACATATTTGAAATGACATAATGTTAGAAGTGAAGGCCATATTAACGGTTGACAGGGATTTGGTTAGAGTAAAAGGGATATGGGTGTGGCTATAAAAAGGCAACACAAGGGATCTTTGTGGTGTTGGAAATATCTTGATTGTGATGGTGGATACATGAATCAATGTAAGTGATTGACAGGTGATAAAATTGCATAGCACTTAATATACACACCCACACATAACTGAGTACAATTAAAACTGGAGAAATATGAATAAAATCAGTGGATTGTATCAATGTCAATAACCTGGTTGTGATATTATATGATAGTTTTGCAAAATGTGACCACTGGGGGAAAATGGACAAAGTGTATACTAGATCTCTCCGTATTATTTCTTACAACTGCATATGAATGTACAATTATCTCAACAAAAATCTCAATTTAAAAAATAGCAAATGATATAATTAGAGTTATAATCTATTGATAAATGGAGTAGTATACAGTTGTTTTTATTTCAGCTTCATTGAGATATTTTTATTTTACAATAAAATTGTAAATAAAGATAATTAAAATTGTAGGATATTGTTATATGTACATTGTGAAAGGATTCCCTCCCCAAGTTAATTAACACATCTATCACCTCACGATTTACTCCCTTTTGAGGAAGGGGGAGAGGGTTAAGAACATTGAAGTTCTACTCTGCTAAAATTATACTAATCTTAGAAAATTTCAATTATAAAATATAGTGTTATCAGCTGTAGTCACCATGTTATACATCCTCAGACCTTATTCACCTTATAAGTGAAAGTGTGTACCCTTTCATCAGCCCTTCCCTATTTTCTCCACTCCCTAGCCCCTGGCAATCACTTTTCTATTTTCCATTTCTATGAATTTGGATTTTTTTTTTAAGACTCACATATTTTAGAAAAGGAAGAAGTTATATGGACTAAAGTAGTTAGTAGAAGACCAGATATGATCTGCCTTTTGTATATTGTAAAATAGATGGAAAATTTAGATAAATAGAGGGGAGATACAAGGTTATTCTGGTTAGTAAGGATAATGGCTGAGCATAAAGTATGTTGGACTAATTCAACTTCAACACAGTGCCGGATCTTTAGATAAGAAAGCTTTCAATGAGACTGCTACATCTTCAAGTTTCTTAATCAGAATGCCCACTGGAGAAAGATTACAAAAGAACCCACAAACCAAATTCTAAGGATACGTAGTGGCTCTAATGTGACTAAGGAATGCCTAAATTATATTCACATCAAAGAAAAATAAGCACAGCTGATGTGGAGGATAATGAGTTAGTATTACTGTTAGAAAAAAATTTAAGCTAGGAAAAAAAAAATAATCAAAGAAACTAGTTACCACCAGAGAAAAAAAAATTAAGCTAAGAAAAAAATCAAAGAGACTAGTCCCCGCCAGGTACTAAGAATATCCCTATCCTCTAAAGCTAATACCGACTACACAGTAAGTAAAGGATGGAGTAGCCATGGATAGTAAGAGACAGTGACTCTCAGTTTTTATCATAGTTTGAATAATTAGGGCATATGTAATAAATTTATTCACTTGTGTAACTTCATGGAAAGCATTATAGCTCTGCATATAATTATGATGAATTGAGAACTGAAAAGTTGTTTCAGAATAGTTAAGAAGTGTATGTCTAACCTAGTGGACAATAGAAAATGGAATTATATATAGAATCACATCGCATTGGCAGCTGACTTTTAAATGAGTGCTGATAAAGAGAAAAAAGGGCCGGCCATGAAAAGAGAAAATTATTTTTATTTCCTACATTGGCCTGCAATATTATTACAGAAAAAGGTACAGTTAAAAGAGGCCTAATTGAGTGTGGGGAGGAAAAAATGCAGAGAGGCAGCAGTAAAAACAAGAGGTATCATTCCAGATCATTTAACAATCTTCACTCATTCATTCAATCACCAAACATTTAATAAGGGTCTTACGTTCTAGTCATTATTAGGCACTGGGAATATGGCAGAGGACAAATCAGAATCTCTGCTCTTATTGACTTTCTCTTTTTAGTGGAGTGAGACAGACAATAAAGAAGACAAATGAACAAGAGCATTTCAGACAGTAAGAAATGCTCAAGTGAAAATGAAATAAAATAACATGTTAAATAGTAACAAGAGTCTACTTTAGATTTAGAAGTTAAGTAAGGCTTCTCTGAGTCAGTAAGTACGATAACTAAGCTGAGATCTGAATGACAAGAAGGAGCCTGTATACACAGATCTAGAGGAATATCATTCGAAATACAGGGAAAAGCAAGTGCCGAGAAAATAAGATGTGCTTCAGGCGAGAGAAAAAAAAGGCCAGTGCAGCTGGAGTGGCCTGAGAAAAGGGTAAAGTAATATAAGATGGGCCTTGGAAGCCAGAGTATGGTGTTTGGATTTTAAGCAATGAATTTTATTCCAAGCATAATAGAGATTGATGATCATTGGCCAGATACCAATGCTCCAATGCCAGTAAAATGCCTAAACCCTATGAATATCAGATAACACCATGAAGAAGTGAAAGGGGCATAATTCTAACTGACTGAAGTTAAATCCTGAAGTAACTGAGTTTACTGGAAGTGAGATCAGACTTTCTGTTATTAGTCAGAATGGGGGCTTAAGAGTTAAATTAAAATCAATAATATAGAAATAAAATTAATAAATGAGATTTTGTACATATGAGTTCATGACAATAAAATTTATAAGCAAACATTAATTTACTGTTGTCCTCTATTCAAAATGACACTGTCACCATATGTGATATCATCAAATATTACTAAAAATCTCAAAGAATAATTTTTAGGACTCTTTTACGTTAGGTACTAAGGTAGTTTCCCCAAGTTTTCCTCTTTCGTGTAAAAACAAAGGGAAATAGTGCCAAAATAATATATTGCTTACACATCAATTTTTTAATTTCCCATCTCTTCCTTGTCTACAACATAAGAAAAAAACTATAAGAGGTATCTCTGAGGAATCTGCTAAAAAGTTCCAGTTAAGCTAATTAATGCACTCTGGAATGAAATGGAATCCCAGTATATGCAGTTTGTGAGCCACTCTAAAAACTGCCCATTGTCTATAGGTTGCCTTCACTCAAAAAAATCATACATTGGCATAACAGTTGCCACTGCCGTGATTTTTGCTGCAAATGATTCAATACGTTGTCACCTTTTTCATAGCTCTGGCCTACATTCTAGGATTTCATTGTGGGAGTACTTGCCTAACCTCTCAATGAAGGCTCCTTAGTTGTACTTAAAGCCTCAAGAAAGCTATGATAGGTCTAAGCATCACAATTATTCAGCATTAAACCAAAGTCTCATATGGCTAATAATTATGACCATGAATTCTCTCTCAGGCCCCAGGCCCCCTTACAACAGCCCAGCCAAAGGTAGAATTATTGACCTTTACCTTCTTCTTGATCAGGGTACCCTACTAACACCACCCTCTGCTTGCCAGTCTCTCAAACCATATATAGCACTCTCTGAGCCAATTATCTGTGGCTTTGTCTATAAATACTTCATTGGACACTGACTTTTTCAGACATCGAAATTGGGTGGCAGCTTTTATCTCTTCATAAAGATTCTAACATCAGAAAAAAGAAATTGAGAATGGTAAAAAACAATCTCAAGCATAATAAAAGAAAATGAATCATGAGATTGATTCAAATGACTTGTTCAGTCTGAAAAAGTTTGAAGAAAATTATTATAGTGGATGCTAAAATTTTGATATAAACTCTAAAAGAAAATCAAAGTTGCACAGAATTTTAGAATTTGGCCTTTAATGCTAGACCAATGTTCTCATTTTCCAAATTAAGAAACTAGTGCTAAGAAAATCAATTAATTATCTAATTAATTAATTATTAGGTATGCTCCAGTAAGTAACCAGAATCGGGACAAGAATGCACATCAAATCAAGGCCAATATCTGAAAAGATTCTCAGATTAAACTTCTAAGGAAGAGGTGAAAATTTCCAGCTAATAAGTAAACTGTTTGGCTAGAAAAATGTTTATTTCAATATAAATAGCTGGATAGAACAGTGTCAATAACCAACCGGATTTGCTAGTTAACTTTGAATGTTAAGTAGGCATTTAAGATAAAAATCATTGTGGACCTGATATAGTTAGAGATCAGGAATTACTTTAATTCAAAACCACACTGAGTTAGAAATATCAATAAAAAAGTATCAAAAGGAAAAAGTGTGTTTCCTAACAAACTTAGTAATTACAGTCCAGTGAGAAGAGGACAATACACTCCTGCTCGAAGTTGCAAGAAGGGCTGAAGACACTTTATTAAGACATAACAAAGGGAAAAAGGAAAATTGAAATGAAGGTCCAGTCCAGCAAAGGCAACCTGTACTAGACATATTCAGGAAGGTGGAACCAAAAAGGACAGACAATTAAGTTAAAACTTTCAGGGATTATCACACACACACACACACACACACACACACACACACACACACACACACACACCAGCCCCAACTTCTCTAGATAATGATTTCCAATAGAGTGGGAAAAGATTACAAAAATTTGTCAACAGCAATTCCACTCCTGGGAATACACCCTAAAGAAGAAATTCAGGCACATGTGCATCACAAGACAGGTGCAAAATATTCATACCATCATTCTACTAACAGAAAACTGGAAGTCACCCAAATGTAGAGACGGTAGACAGGAGAACATACTCCTGTATACCCTTCCATTGAATAGAGTATGGAATATTATACAAACATGAAAATAAATTAGAGCTGCCTAGAGAAAAATTGGTCTTAGAATATAATTACAAGTATAAAAAGCAAATCACAGAGAGTTACAGTATGATACCATTTCCATATAGTTATAAAACAAAGCTAAATAATGCATTATTTAGAGACATAAAACTTTTAAAGAAAGGAAGATGACAAGCACAAAGTTCTGGCAGTCGTTACAGCCAAGTAGAAAACAAAGGGATTGGACAGGTGAATAAAATATAGGTAGATTCAATAGTATTAGTAATTTTTATTAAATTAGATGATGAATCCACAGGTGTTTGTTTTATTTTTATATCTTATAATATACATGTATCAAATATTATATAATAAACATGATTAAGTTTACCTTTTCTTTTTCATTTTTTTCTTTAAATTTTCTATACATAGTGTATTAAAAAAAGGATATAGATCTAAAAACTTCCCCCAGCATAAATCCCAGAATAAATCCTAAAGAAGTCAATCCTATGAATGTTCAAAGGAAAAAATACAAAATGCTAATGGTCCACTCAAACTCCACAGGTTCAAAAATCATATGAGATATGACTTATTTCATCAAACCATCAGAAAACTTCATCCTCTTTCTAAACAACAAAATGCCATGAGAGCACCTTCGTGCTTCCCAGGTCAGTAAGAGGAAAAATCAGGAGCAATTGCCTGCATCTGTTCTTAACATTCTTAGAGAAAGAGTTTTAAGAATGTTTAAATATGAGGAGACGGAAATGGGCCAAGAAATTTGAAGTATCTTTTCAAGGCACAGACACACAAAATGAAGTTAAGAAAATAATTTGACCAACTAGTATGTTGCTAATACTGTAAATGGGAGTTGGAAAACAACAGCAAATTGAAATAATCATTTGTCCAGCATGCCTGGGGTTCACAGGATTCGGTGTGATTATATCTTTTTTTAAAGTTCTATGAAAGGATGACCGGTTTCCAAAAATTAAAAAGCATATATACTTCACACAAAAACATATCAAACATATTCTTTTTACAATTAAAAAACCAGTAGTTCCAGTTCTTCATTTTAATCCCTAATTGTACAATTCTTTCATAAAATATATTTATTTAAACTATCTGATACTAGATAAGTATTTGCTATAAGTATGATACAAAATCTTTAAAACAGAAGCGAGGACACAAATATCATAAAGAGGAATGATGTATTTTAAAGAGAAGAAAAAATGAATTGAAATGAAGTTATCTGCACTGCTCTGAAAACCTGATTTCTTCTTCACCTACAGTATGAATGGTCTTGGGGAACTTCAGCATTTAAATGACTTGAAATTTCCAACTTATTTAAAATAATAATTCTGGCAGGTTTCTAATGAACAGTTAATGCATTTCTTATGTAAAAATCCAAAACCTTTCCAATTTCTCCCATGAACGATAAATATAAAAAAGGGTTTGGATCTGAAATATCCTAAACACTTCACCAATATCAGAACAGTAGCAAAAACCTAATGTCCATAAATTTTGCTTTAAAAGATCCCTTTGATGCCTTAGCATGGTATGAATGTTAAACTGTTTTTGTTTCTAGCATGGGTTTTTAATAGATTTTTTTCTTTAACAGGAACACATGGCTCTTAACTGCATACTATCTAAAAACCTCATCCAAGGCTTTACCAACCTCTCTCACTGACAACATCATATTCTGCATATTTCTCAGCAGGGAAGATTGGCTTCCAGTGGGGAAACTTTAGTATCAGCTTTTCCAAAAAGCCTGAAAGGAGAGTTAAACTGAATTGCTCTTCCAGAAAACAAGAACATCATCGCTGCCAAATGCTAAATCTCCTAACACCATGGGACATTTCCTATGATTCTGTCTGTGGTGCAGAGTGAGATTCCTGTAATACTTCTCTTAAATCTTTCTTCAAATAATAACAGTAATAGTAGTTATAATAGCAATAGAGTAATAATTGCAATTATAGAAGTTATGTGTTTTATATGTATATAGTGTGTCAGATCCTCACACGACCCTGCCAAAATATCATTCATCTAGTTTTACGGATGAGGGAACTGAAGCACTAAAGGACTAAATAATTTGTTCAATGTCACACAGCTAGGAAATAACGTTGGCTATATTTGTTGAGCACTTATTTTCTGGCAATGATCTAAATGTTTTAATTGCATTAACTAAATCTTGATCCTCATGATAGCACTAACAATTACGTCCATTTTTTTTTTTTTTTTTTTGGTTAAGAAAACTAAGGCACAGAGAGGTGCCCTATGTCGTCCATCTGGCACATGTTGAACAGAGATTCAAACACAAGCCCCCTAGCTCCAAAGCCCATACTCTTAATCACTAGGCTATACTGACACTCTGAATATTAGAGCTTATATTCAAACTCAGATCTAGCTCACTCAAAAACATATGACTTTCAAAAATGAGTTTTCCTATTGTTTAAACTACATCACATTCTTCCTTTAATATGGCAAAGCTGTCAGATAAGGAATATACACCAACATTTGGGTTAACTAAATATAATCCAGCAAAAATACATGTAGAAATCCAAATTGTTGTTTAGAGATGTGAATAATGGTAAATAATCCATCAGATATACACATAAACATGTGTTCATTCTTGTGCTGGGTGACAGCTGCATAAGCCATTGGAAAGCCTATCCCACCAGGAATCCAAAGCTCAAATGCTCATGCCCTTTCCCTACATACACAGTCAAATGAATCCACATACTTTCATTATCATAATAGTTTGAAGCATACTATTCCACTGGACAAATACTCTAATTTCTGACCAACATACAGCCTATGGGGCTGTACTTAAGCCTTGCATACTTTCCATTAAGTTTATGGACTCTATCAAAAAGAGCTCACTTATTCAAATATCTTTTTCTAATTATAAGATTTATCATTCCATCTTGATCACAATAATTATGACCTAACAAATACATATTTTAAAAGGGTCAAAAAGTCAGAAAGAAGGTTTGATTTTGTCAGAGGTGAGATTTATATCATTGTATCCCTTTCTGGGCAATCTCACATGACTCCACAACCTGACCCAAACCGGTTTACTTGGTCTAGGATCATACACTTAGTAGTATGATACACAAGACATGATAGTGGCTGAAGCACTATTATTAAAGAAAGATTAAAACAGCTGTACATTATGCTGAAGCACTCACTATTCCCTTTACAAACAGACGGTCCTGGATTACAAGCAGCACTTGACCATTTAAATCACGACAACAACCAGATTTAACCAGCTGGGCCATATTCTCCTAGGCAATGACTGTTGACCTCCTCAGTCACAGCTGCTCAAATGAAATTCTCATTAGACAACTTATTTTCAGAAGCCAAAGGACTCTCTGATTAAATATATGTATTTAGATATAGAAGTCCTTTTTAAAGTATTCATTTTCTGACAACTGTCGCTTATGTTAGAGCCCAGCTACACTGGCAGCAAGATGGGTGATACAAGGATAACTAAAATTCATCATTTAATCACAGCTGAAAGATTTTTATCTTGGAAGCATTTTAACCTGAATCTATTAATCAAACTCTTTCTGCAAACTCTACTCACCAATGTCAACAGCATTTAAAAAGGCAGATTCTGATATTCATTTATTCTATGCACTCCCCATTTATCCATGCAGCTATGCATTTATCTATCATCTATCTACCTATCTGCCTACCTACCTACCTACGTATCAATATAGCTATGATCAAAAAAAAAATCAAGGCTAAATTTACAACAAAACAGACATGTTGCCTATTTTCCTACAAATCTCACTTTCATAGGAGGCACTTCAGACAGAACTTTGTTCATCATTGCTTCAGCAGTCCAATCAAAAAACTCCTCTGGAGGGAGCATTTTTTGAAGGAATGGCAGATGAAATACTAAACAATTATTTAGTGGATCTAAGAATTTGCCTGTAAAGAGAATAGCTTTCCTATTACTATGTGGAGAGTTTTCATTTATCATGTAGATATTGTTTTAAAATAAATTATAAAAAAATAAACATTTTATAGATCGATTCCTATGTATGAGGGGAAGTAAGGCAGGGAGATATTTAGTCTGATAGAGTCAAAACATTCTCCAGACAACAACTACTCAGGAAAGGACATTTATTATGTAAGTCACACAAGCTCGTCATTCATGAGGTATGGCCTTCAAACCAAGAAGCAGAAGTGAGAGATGGGTTATGTATTTGAAAGCTCTTTTATGTCCCATTGGATGAGAGATTTTCCAAATGAGCAGATGGACTTGAGGTTTTAAAGGGTCAAATGCAAGTAAATATTGGTGCGGCTACTGTGTCTCTTTAGATCAGGAATATAATTATTATAGAATCATAAATTTATCAGAAACATTTTAATGACTTTTTCTATAATTATTTCTATTTTACTATTATATTGTTCTGCTCTATTGCTCCAAAATATTAATTAAAATTAGGAATCAAACTCAAAATTAAATATAAAAATCCTCCTTGCTCCCATCTCCAAAACATGGTCCTCTACTTCTTTTTTTAATTGTATTGCCACCCTTCTATTCGCGTAAAGTTTAAAAACTCTTGAGCTACCTTTAAACCATTCCTCTCTCTTGGTCTCCTTGTTTAAATGTCAAGTCCTAATAATTCAATCTATAATATCTTTTCCATATGCATCCCTTCTTCCTCTCTTCTTTCTCCTGCCTTAGTTTAGACTCTCACTATCTCTGGCCTGAAACAATTTCCTTAATGTCTCTCCATGCTCCCATACATCCTACACAGTGCTGCCGGGTTAACTTTCCCGAGAGAAAGCTCTAATCCATCACCTTATTGTGCTAAAAAATAGTCAATGGTTCCTCCATAAACTTCAATATAAAGTTAAAACTCCTTATCTAAGAATTAAAAGGCCTCTGTAATCTGAACACAGCTTACATTTTTAGTCTTATATTCCATATGCATCTTTACATACTTTTTTTGATAAGTAGAATGGTCCCCTCTCTTTACTGTTTTTCGGATTTGCCATGGCTCTTCTTTCCATATGAATTTTATAGTTTGTTAAGTACCCCAGCAATAAACACAAATCTAGTTATGACATTTTTATAGAAAACTTTTTGAATTTGTAGATTAAAGTGGTAAGATTTAAGTTTATCATATTATTGAGTGTTGCTATACACAAATATGATATTATTCCAGCTATCCACAAATACGACATAACTCTCCATTTATCCATATTTTTAGGTCAATACATTTTACAATTTTCTTAAAGAACTTGTACGTTTTTTCTTTTTATCTTTTTGCCCCCTTCACCCATTTTTCCCATCCCCTCTACCTCCCACCTCTAGCAAACACCTGTTTGTTCTTTGTATCTGTGAGCTTGTTTGTTTGTTCAGATTCTACAATAAGAGAGATCATATGATATTTGTCTTTCTCTGTCTGACTTATTTCATCTAGCATAATGCCCTCAAAGTCCATCCATGTTGTTGCAAATGGCAAGATCTCATTATCTTTATGGCTGAATAATATTTCACTGTATATACACACCTCATTTTCTTTATCCATTCGGCTATCCATATACAGTTTGTTTCCGTATTTTAGCCATTGTAAATAATACTACAATGAACATGGAGATGCACATATGTTTTCGAGTTAGTGTTTTCACCTTTATTTTTAGATGAACACCCAGAAGTGAAATTGATGGATCTATAGTAGTTCTATTTATGATTTTTTGAGGAACCTCCATACTCTTTTCCATAGTGGCTGCACTAGTTTACATTCCCATCAACAGTGTACAAGGGTTCCCTTTTCTCTACATTCTTGCAAAACTTGTAGTTTCTTGTCTTTTTGATAATAGCAATTGTAACAGGTGTGAGGTGATATCTTGTGGTTTTGATTTGAATTTCCCTTATGATTAATGACGTTGAGCATCTTCTCACGTACTGTTGGTCATCTGTATGTTTTCTTTAGAAAAATTCAGATCTTCTGCTCCTTTTTCAATCAGATTGTTTGGAGTTTTATTTTTTATTTTTTGGTTATTATTAAGTTTCATGAGCTCTTTATATATTTTGGATACAGTGCCTACATAATTTTCAAGTATTTTCTCACATTCAGTCAGTTGCCTTTTTATTTCATTGATGGTTTCCTTTGCTGTGCAAAAACTTTTGAGTGTGATATAGTCCTACTTAAGTTTTGCTTTTGTTGATTCTTTTGGTGTCAGATTAAAAATATTACCAAGACCAATGTTAAGGAGCTTGCTGCTTATGCTTTCTTCTAGGATTTTTACAATTTCGTGTCTTACACTGGTCTTTAAGCCATTTTGAGTTAATTCTTGTGTATGGTGTAAGATAGTAGTTGAGTTTTATTCTTTTGCATGTGGCTGTCTGATTTTCCCAACACCATTTATTGAAGAGACTGTCCTTTCCTCACTGTACATTCCTGGATCCTTTATGCATGGTTTTATTTCTGAGTTCTCTATCTGTTCCTCTGATTTGTCTGTCTGTTTGTATGCCAATACCATATTGTTTCAATTACTGTAGTTTTGTAATATAGTTTGAAATCAAGGAACATGATGACTCCAGCTTTATTCTTCTTCCTCAATATTGCTTTGGCTATTTTTGTTTTTTTATGCTTCCATATAAATTTTTAATTTCAAAATATTATTTTGAAAAATGCCATTGGAATTCTGATAAAGATCACTTTGGGTAGTATGAGTGTTTTAATAATATTGATTCTTCTAATCACGAGCACAGAATATCTTTCCATTTATGTGTCTTCTTCGATTTGTTTCATCTATGTCTTGTAGTTTTCATACACATTTTTCATATCCTTGGTTAAATTTATTCAAAAGTATTTTATCCTCTTTGATGCAATTGTAAATGGGATTGTTTATTCTTCTTTCTGATGGTTCAAAATCATGTATAGAAATGCAACAACTTTTTGTATATTGATTATGTGTCCTGCAATTTTACTGAATTTACTACTCCTAACAGGTTTTTCATGGAGTCTTTAGTGTCTTTCTGTACATAGTAGAATATAAACTGCAAATAGTGACATCTTTAATTCCACCTTTCCTACTTGGGTGCCTTTTATTTCTTTTTCTTGCCTAATTTCTATAGCTAGGACTTCCAATACTATACTGAATAAAAGCGATGCAAACAAGCATACTTGTCTATTTCCTGATCATCTAGAAAAGGCTTTCAGCTTTTCACCATTGAGTACAATGTAAACTGTGGGACTGTAATATATAGGCTTTACTAACTGAGGTATGTTTTCTTTGTACCCACTTTGTTGAGATTTTTCACCATAAATGAATGTTGAATTTTATCAAATGCTTTTTCTGCATCTATTGAGATTATCATATGATTTTTTCCTTCACTTTGTTAATGTGGTATATCACATTGACTGATTTGCTGATGTTAAACCATCCTTATATCCCTGGAATAAATCTCAATTGATTATGGTGTACAATCCTTTTAACATATTGTTGAATTTGGTTTCCTAATTTTTTTTGAGAATTTTTGCATCTATCTCCATCAAGGATATTGGCCTGTAATTTTCTTTTCTTGTGGCACCCTCGTCTGGTTTTGGTGTCAGGATAATGCTGGCCTCATAAAATGAGTTTGAAAGAGTTCCTTCCTCTTCTATTTTTCTGAAAGAGTTTGAGGATCAGTAGTAGTTATTTGAATGTTTGGTAGAATTCAAGAGTGAAGACAGCTGGTCTTGAACTTTTGTTTGCTAGGAGGTTTGATCACGGATACAATCTCCTTACTAGCAATTGGTCTGTTCAGATTTTCTATTTCATCATGATTCAGGCTTAGTAGGTTGTAGGTTTCTAGAAATTTACCATTTTCTTCCAGGTTGTTAAATATTTTGGCATACAGTTGTTCATAGCAGTCTCTTATGCTCTTTTGTATTTCTGTGGTATCAGTTGTAACATCTCCTCTTTCATTCTAATTTTATTTATTTGAATCCCCTCTTTTTTGATTCTAGCTAAAGGTTTGTAATTGTCTTTTTCCCCAAAGAACCAGCTCTTAGTTTTATTGATGTTCTCTATGGTCTTTTTACTCTCTATTTTATTTATTACCTCTCTACTCTTTAGTATTTCCACCCTTCCACTAACTTTGGGCTTTTTTCCTTCTTTTTCTAATTCCTTGAGGTTTAAAGGTAGGTGTTTTTATTTGAGATGGTTCTTGTTTCTTGATGTAGGCATTATTCACTATAAACTTCCTGCTTAGAACAGCTTTTGCTGCATCCCACAAATTTTGGTATGTTACATTTCCATTTTCATTTGTCTTAGGCATTTTTTTATTTCTTTTTTATTTCTTCTTTGACCATTGGTTGTTCAATAGCATGTTGTTTAATCTTCACATATTTGTAAATTTTCAAGTTATCTTCATGTAATTAATTTTTAGTTTCATACCACTGTGGTTGGAATAGATGCTCAATATGATTTTAATCCTCTTAAATTTATTAGGACTTGTTTTGTGGCCTAATATCTGATCTAGCCTGAAAAACGTTCCACGTGCACTTGAGAAAAATGTATATTCTGTTGTTTTTGGATGTAATGTGTGTATATATGTTAAATTCATCTGATCTAACATGGTGTTTAAGACCAATATCCTGACAGATTTTTTTGTCAGGATAATATATACATTGATGTAAGTGGTATATTAAAAAAGCTCCTACTATTATTATATGGCTGTCTATTTCTCCCTTAGATCAGTTAATACTTGCTTTATATATTTAGGTCCTCCTATGTTGGGTGCATAAATATTTATAAATGTTATATCCTCTAGTTGACCCATTTATAATTATGTAATGCCCATCTTTATCTCTAATTAGAGCCTTTGTTTTAAAGTCTTTTTTTTTTTTTTTCTGAACTAAAATAGCTACTCTAGGGTCTTTTTGATTTTCACTGGCATGGAATATCTTTTTTCACTCCTTCGCTTTCAGCCTGTATATATATCCTTACATCTAAACTGAGTCTTTTGTAGGCAGCATATTAATGGGTATTATTTTTATCCATTTAGCTAATCTATATCTTTTGATTGAAAAATTTGGTTCATTTACATTTAAAATAATTATTGATGAGAATATACTTATTGCCACTGAGTTGTTTACCGGCTGTTTTTATAGTTCTACTCTACTACTACTCTTCTACTACTTTTAATTAGAACCTAAACTGTTGGGCGTTTTAAAGATCTCTGCCTATTCCTTCTGCCTGAAATGTACCCCCTTCATTTCTACCCATATAAATGCTCTCACCCTTCAAGATCAGTTAACATCTATTTCCCTATAGAAGCTCCCCATGACTTCCTAGGCAGGTGTAATCTATCCTGTAAACTCATATAACATTTTATCTATATAGCTCTCATGGAATTTATCATATATTAGACATTTAATTAGTTCATTTTGTATATGTTTTATACCTATTATAAACTTTTTAAAATTATAGACTATTTTTTTATTTGTTAGTGGTACCCTAGTGGATCATGTAGAATAGGGGTTCTTAACCTAGGAACTACATATTCCAAAAGTCCATCCAGGGGGTTTCTGAACTCATATTTAAAAAAATTCTTTTTCACTAACCTTTAAATGAAATTTCATATTTCTTTAAATTATAGATGCAGAAAACAAACCATAAAATATTCAGAGTATTCGTGACATTGTAACCAGTAGAATTAGACATTGTACTTGTTGAAAATATCTCAGAAATAATTTATACTTATTGCTACTTCAAAATTATGATATTTTAGTCCTTCAATTAACTCTTGTTTATTGCATTATCAAAGTAGCACTTTCTACCATATTACAAAATTTAAGATTTAAATTTTAATATAATTCATTTTCTCTGTAATTCCATAGACTTTGCTTTATGCATTTAAAATAAGAAAGAATGTGTAGATTTCACTAGACTACCTAAGGGATCCACGGGGCGGGGGCGGTGGGGGGGAAGGGAAGGAAGCAGTTAAGAATCTCTCAGTTCCAATACAGCACTTTGTAAGAAAAGAAGAAAAACTTAAAGAAAAATAATCATGATACCATGTAGTTCTTGATTAGGCCTATAAAAAATATAATATGAACTACAGAATATTATATTAGCATATTATTCATGAAAATTCGCAGTCTTCACCCTAGAAAAGACCAATCCTCTGCCCTCTACAATAGCCCTTTTTAAATGCAATGACGATTGCTACATACCTCCAATTTATTATCTTCCAAAGAATATTATCCCATACATATTCTACAACTGTTAGATAGTTGGTCTTATTATAAACAATAATCTGGTTCCTTGTAACTTCTCATCACTAATCTGCATTCTATCCCCAGGGAGCTAGATAGAATAAATTCAATCCCTCTTCCATATGACTTTAATCTTTAGAGACAACCATCATGTCATCTTTAATATTCTTTTCTTTGGGGTTAATATTACTAGTTCCCTCAACCATTTCTCTTATTATATAATTCTGTGTCTGTTATCATGTCAATTGTTCTCCTCCGAGAATACTTTTGAATCTCTCTTAAAGTGTGGTAATTCTCAACTCAACATAATACTTCAGATGCATTCAGTTAAGCAGAGAGTTCAATGGGACTACCACTTCTTTGTTAGATATTGTAATTCTAGTAATGCTGACTGAGACAGCACTGGTAGTTTTTTGGCAGTATTCACCATGATAACCCTATTGCACTTTCTGTCACCTAAAACTCATAATCTTTTTTAAAAAAATTATTATTCATTTGTCTGCTATTTGAATTTTCTTCAGTAATTACTTGTGCATGCAGGAGTTTCGGTCACAGCCTCTGGACTTGACAATATGGTCTATTAAATTCTATCTTTATGGTTAGTTTTAAGTTCATATTTTCAGTTTGTCAAAGCTTTTGAGCTTTGTCTCTTTCATACATTATATTCATTGTTTCAGATTTGTGGCATCTATAAGTTTGATGAACATGCTTTTAATCACAATATTTATATTTACTATAGTATGTACATTAACATACTCTAAAAATGCCTGGATTTCTGACGCCTAAAACATATTACTGTAGAAAACAATCAAAGTTCCATAAAGTACATAAAAAAGCATTCTTCGATAGTAAGAATATAGTGATAAAGGACTCTTAGATGGGAGGTCTCTTATGTTTCTTTTCTATCAAATCTATAACATACAGTAATGAAGACGAAACACAGGAAAAAAAAAAAACATTGTTTGCAAAAGAAAAATGGATTACCAAGCAATCCAAACCAAAAAAATTATCAAAAATCAATTTTTTATTTTTAAAGAGTCCTCTAATGTCTTTTGAAAATCACTTTCTTATAGAACTAATACCATCTTTCTGGTGAATTACAATTAACAGTAATCTAACAACCTCATTCAAAGACTATTGTTCTAGCAGTCTGTTATTCTAGAACATAGCCAAGAATTCAGAATATAAAGTCTCCGAGCAACCAGAAGAGTCAGCATGATGTCCATGCTCTCTCAACAACTCACCCAGACATATTTGTTTATATTTTAAATATAGTCCAGAATATCACGATCATCTAATTTCATAATTTTTGATTAACGTAAGGAGAAAATTAGAAATTATTCACCCCTAAGCAAGAAATAGCAGCCTGCAACCTGATATTTAAAAAAAAGAAACACACACACACGGAAAACTACTTTTATATTCAGCAGACACAAGAACCAAAGTTTCATAATTGCAGAGAAATAACCATAAAGCCAAACAGTCCTAATTACCTCAGTGATCTCTGGAGCATCATTACATTATAGCATGGTACAATAACTGACATTTATAATATGACAATCATCATAATTCCTCAAATTTATGTAGTTTAGAGTTTGTACAAAGCTTTTATATTCATTATTATAGTTAATTCTCAAAATGTTTTAGTTACCAAGTCAAGTATTGGTACCATACCAAGTTTTAAATTTTGTGGCTCAGGGAAATTGAAGAACTTACCCAGAGGCACATAATTGTTAAATAGATAGTGGAGTTCATCATCTATAGTAACATGACCCTGAATTATCAAAAAGTATTTACATTTTGTGCCACATAATGTGGTTAGTGAGACAAGAGAGTATGTAATAGAGTTTAGAAACTTCTACAAAAATTGTTAATATGATGGACACATCCACAAGAATTAATTTGAAACTTTTAAAACTTTTGAGCCCTCAAGGAAAAAAAATAAGTTACACCAAAAAAGCCCTTATATCAAATCCCCATTTACCTAGTGCTACAGAAATCTAAATTTAACTTACAATGTTAGTAATAAAACCAGAACCATTAATTACCCTATATTTTAAAGTCTAAATCTGTACATAAAAATGAAAGAAAATACTTAGACATGCTTAATTTAAAAATATCAAAGAATCTTCTTTCATCTGGTTTTTAGGATATAAGTGGACTGATTATTGTGGAGAAAGTAGAAAAGGTGGATGTGATATTGCAGTAGACATCATGTATCAAAGCACTTCCCCCTTGAGCAGTAACTTTAACATTATTAGAAATCCTCAACTCTCAATTCTACGACACTCGGAGATAAAATAGTATTTATAAATTCTATAATATAAAAATGAGAACTAAATTGTTTTGTTTTTTTTTTCTTTTAAGCAGTTGATAATTTGATGATAAAACACCATCTATCAAAAAGAAATAAAGGAGAAAAATTAAAACTAAAGTTGCAGCTGAAAAAATTCCCATACTACCTTTTTTTTAGGGCAAGGCTTACAGTCAGTTTAAAAACCTTGAATTGTTATCAAAAGAATGAAATAAAACACATCAAGTTTTACAAAAATAGAGCTATCTGCTTAATACTCCTAATGGATCACAATCTGCCATCACCATGGTAACTTCTGAAAAACTTTTTCTTAGCTAGTACCAATTATGTACTTCTTTGGCCTTTGAAATCCCACTCATTTTTTTAAAGGCTTGGAATCTTTAAAAGAATAAAGCCCGACAGTTAAGTCTACACATACCCTCTTGTTCAGTCCGAGTCATTTCCTCAAGCTTCTTCTGTTTCAATGTGTCCACCACATCGGCAAGGCTCCCTTTGCGGCGTTCTGGGGTTCCAAAAGTAACACTGGTCATTATCTCGCGGTCCCGACTCCCTTCGTCAGGCTTATGTGGTGAGGTAGAGGTATTTCGGAAGGAATATAGGGAACATAACTTATTATTCTCTGACTCCTAGAAAAACAAAATAAAAAAAAACAATTAGAACACACATTTCTTTACATATCGTTAAAGAAAAATCCAAACTCAGAATAACAGTATATAATGCTTAGATGAACAAAATATATTAACTATATCTTCTTTAAAAATACTAAATATTAAAGAAGGAATTATCAAAGAAACTAACTTGAAGTTGCAGATTCCAACTGTTTATTTTTTAAATTAGAAAGTCGTCTAAGTAGTTCAAAACAATTTTAAAACAGACACTTCAACTTCTTATTTATTTACACCCTTCATTTAAAATAGTTCAGATTCAATTATTAATAGCATGGGTAAAATTTTTCTTTTAATTGGCACTTTTATTAGCAACGGTCTTTCTGCAACCTAAAAAATATGTACATCACAAAAATGTCTTTGAATTTAGAACCAGCAGAGAAATTAGCTTCAATAACCAATGCTAATTGTTCAGCATAAAATATATAAAATATCTAAATCGGCACCACGAAGTTAACCAACCTGAATATTTTTGTGTGCTGGGGTTTAGGGAGAACCATTTTTTCCAGCTATTCATCTGTCAAAAGTTATAGAAACCTCAATTCTTTACTCTTACAGTGGAGATTTTGGCACAGTCACTCACATTTTTCATCTGGCATTTAAAAATTGTTTGTTTTATTCTTGCTTGTTTGTTTGTCTTACAAAAGGACAAGTTTATTAGAGAAACGTTTGCACAAGAATTACCTCACAGTACAGAGAACTGAACTGGTAAAAGTTTAGACCTATCTGTGAGGAGGAAAAGCAAATCTTAGATTGCAAATAATAAACACCCAGAAGTTTATAGAAAGAAAATGTTTTATATGTCTCTAAATCAGAACTGGGGCTTCAAAGCAAATATTTGGCCACAGCCCATCAGTAGTCTTGCATTCACCTTATCTGTCTGTGCATAAGTAGTCTTCCGCCCAATTTTAAAAAATGTGAAATAAAGCATCTAGCCTTTGTGATTCTCATCAGAAGCTTAAAAATCTTAATTGTTCCTATATTTCTCTCCATCTTCACAAAGAAGCCCAGCAAACTTCAAGAACTAGAGGAAGAAGCATTAGGCAAAAGCTACAGAGTTAATAACTAGTGGGAAGGGGGAGAAAAGTGGAGTCTAGAGGAATAAGTTTCTGCATACGTTAAATGAGATAACTGTATTCAATAAATGCTAGGTATGTAGCTATTATTGTCATTATATAGAATGTAGGAATAAAACTAATTTTCAGGGTTATTGGTAGCATATAATGAGATAACATTTATAAAGCAACTACACACGATGATGAGCTCATAAGCTGCGGTGTTTAATAAACAGTAGGTGCCATTACACTGTTAGAAAGAGCAGACCTAGGAATGGAGCAAAGGGAGATTATCCCTACTGGACCTAAGAAATTGCTAAGTAAAAAATGTTGAGTCCTGAACTAAATTGAATATTGTGAAATCTTTGAATATGCTAAACATCACTGAATTGCATATATTAAGTAAATAAATTGTGATATGTGTATTATATCTCAACAAAACTGTTAAAAAATATTGTGAGCCAAATCTTAATTTTTTTCAGCATTCCTATTCCTATTGCTAGCACAATGCCAGTTATAGAGCAGATGCTCATTACATTCATAATGAAATAAACTGAAAAAGATAAAATAAATGGAGCAGGGTGGGAAAAAGAGCTCTTCCTTAGCTTGGTCCTAGATCTTTCCTTCCTAATGGAAGGATGATGCATTTTATTAATGTTTACAATAACTCTGAAGGGATGCATAATCTGTACAAAGTGGCTCAACAGTACCAAGAAGCGGGGAGCAAAAAGCGGAAAAGTCATGATTTCTCCACGAAAGCCACAAGAATGACTTGGCAATATGTCACCGAGGCACTAAGATAGGCAGTGAGTGAAATCATAAATGGCTTGCACCATCCTTAGGAACAATGAAAAGGGGAAAAATTTACTATTTCTGGCCCTGGCTTTTTTACTTTCTAAAATATAAGAAATATTATCCTTTCTTGAATGAAGGCCTACAGGCAATTCATCTGAGTAAACGGGTACATTAATCCACCCTTATAATGAAGAAATTACTGTTGGATAAAAGGCAATAAGGCCAAATTAGAAAAAGAGACTTGACAAAGGATCTCTAATTTCTTTCTAGAGGGTTAGATAACTTACTTAAAAAACAAAACAGGTGCTATGAAATACCAATTGAGGCAAGATTCTCCATGATAATATCTAGTTTTTATGCATGTCACTGCAGCACAAGTGTGGAAAAACCTGAGACATTTCCCTAAAGTTTCCCTGAAGTTTCCACAAATTTCAATGTGTAGAATTCCCTGGCAAATATGTTAAAATGCAGATTCCCTCACCTCTTCCTATAACCCAAAGAGTGGGGCCCGGGAATATGAATTTTGTTGAACATCTCAAGTGAATCTGACACACAGGTCCTTTAATTCTGATGCACCCCACTTTAAGAAACTTAGATTGCTAAGAAAGCAATAAAATAAATGTGACTTGCCTTAATGTTATAATACAGATATAATTATAAATGATTTTAAGAAGCCTGGTTAGTTATCATTTATAAAAAAATATAAGGGAGATTGCTTTTCTTTTGACCTTTCTTGTAAAAACAACTACTGTATAACATAACTGTACATACGAACATCACAGTAAGCAAACAGAGCATATGGGGCACTGAGTAGCATTATTCATTCAAAGGAAATTTACTATGAATTTGTTTTCTCTCAACCCCTAACCTCAGTGGCCCAAACAAACCTAACGGTGAAGAAAATTTTTAAAATATTATTTAAATGAATCTCAGTACCAATACAAAGACTAAAGTAATGTTGATTCAGATTATCTAAAGAGCATTTCACTGGAAATCAAGCACAGTACAAAAATTATATGTAGAAGACTGAAAAAAAAAAACAGTATTACAAAAATAAATGTTATTAGACAGTTTCTAGAAAAGAAAGCAATTTTCACAAATTAAAAATATTTCATTAAGACGTTTTTGTATCTGAAGGGATAGAAAAGTAAATATTAAAAATGAAACATATGTATCTATGATATAACTATACTTACTGTGATCATTTTGCAATATACACAAATACTGAATCAGTATGCCGTATACCTGAAACTAATATAATGTCATGTGTCAATTATACCTCAATTAAAAAAAATGTAAAGTAATAGATGTCAACTAAACTTATCGTCATGATCACTTCACCATATATACATATCAAATTATTATGTTATACACCTTAAACTAATACAATGTTATACATAAATGATATCTCAATAAAACTGAAACTTTTAGTTTTCAGGTGTTATTCAAAACTAGTTGCTCAGCAGTGGTATTAAAAGGATGTTCAACTTAACTAGCCTTCTCATGCTACTATGACTATATATTACATGTACTCAGTTTTTGAGCCTTTGTCTTGTTCTTTTCCCCTAGAATGTCCTACATTCTCTTTGACTATACACTCAATCAACACTTCAAAATTCAGATCACACGTGCTTCATCCTTAAAATCCTCTGACTATACCGGACCTCACTATCCTATTTACCCACAGACCACACATCGACTCACTTAATCAGAACCATGCAACTTAGCATTTAATAACACACTAGAATAAATTATTCATTACTATTTTTCATGTATTAGTTAACATTTGCAGTTAAATTTTAACTCTGAAGGATTAGGGCCATGTCTCATGCTTCTTCCATATGCCACCAAAGCATCAAACAAATGTTGGCCGATGAAGTCGAAACAACTACTCATCAAATATGTCAAAAATAATAAAAAATTAAAGCTAAGGAGTTAAGATTTGCTCTAACAGGATTTCTTATGTAAGCAAAGTAATGAAAACAGGGATATTAAAAAATAAGGGATTCATTCAATAAAAGATAGAATACCACATGGGCATTAATAACATTACATGTGTTGAATATAGTGTTGTTTACAGTGAGGAATAATTAAGAGGTAAACTGCATGTCCAATTGTAGGGATTATTTGCAGGCATTATGATTTTATACTTATGGTAGAGTAATTTGAAATTATTGCAAATCATATTTTTGCAGAAAATTTAATGACATGTGGAAGTATTCATGTTAGTAAAAAGTATGGTAGTGAGAAACATGAATATACATTTTTTAAGAAAAAATTATTTACAGAAGACACGGGAATATCCAATAAAATTAGTAGTCCTCTGAATATTGAGATAATAGGTAGTTTTTATTTTCTTTTGGAAGTTTTCTATATTTTTCAAATGTTGTATCATAAATAACACTTTTAATGAGAAAATAAATATTATTTTCAAAGCTTATTATGAATACCAAAAAAAAATATTACAAGGAAAAATACATTAAATAAAAAAAGGATATATTGTAGTATTTAGTAATGTCAATTTGTTATATGTGTGCATAAGGGTAAATGTTGCCACACACACACACACACACACACACACACACACACACACACACAGAGGAAGATATATACTAAAGTATTTATAGTGATTTCTAAATGATGATATTATTGGTACTTTTTATTTTTTTTGTCTTTGTTTTCTAATTTATAATTGATAAACACATTGTCTAAATAAAAAGCAAAAATGTTTTATAAAGAGATACTTGGAGGAAATAGAAAAATAATTTTAAGAGAATAGTTTGGCCTTCTTGAAGATGTCTATAATTTTAGTCCCCCTGTACTAAACCCAGAAAAAATAACCAAGCTTTCGTTCATTAGTATTTCTGTAGTTGAAGGCTCTCAAATAACATTTTCTTATAAATCTAATTATTTAAAAAGGAATCCTGTATCCGCTAAAATCTAGACCCCTATAATTATCATCTCTTGTTTC
Organism: Rousettus aegyptiacus; assembly: GCF_014176215.1. NCBI lineage: Eukaryota > Metazoa > Chordata > Mammalia > Chiroptera > Pteropodidae > Rousettus > Rousettus aegyptiacus. The sequence goes on from NW_023416308.1 coordinate 87,926,103, forward strand.
TCGTTGGCCTTCAAAAGATACCCCAAATCAATTCCCTTTCTCTTCCATATTAGAATTGTTCAAAGAATTAAGAGTCCTTTTCTAGGTAAAACTCCTCCAGTTTCTATACTCGTTTCTCATTTGCCATGATTTTCAGACCCTTTGTCTTTCTCCTCTGATACACTCCAGTCTCCAGGTATTGTTCTAAAAATGTATTGCCAAAAACTAAATACCAAATTCTGCATCTTCATTTTCAGCAGGCAAAAAGTAACACCCAGAAGTTATATGGCTCCCTCCATGTCACATAGGTAGAACTGGCAGAGCTAAAATATAAAAGTAGGTTTTCTGATATCATATTCGATGCTTTTTCCATTCTACAGGGCTATAATAAAATTAGTTACCTGTTGCTATACAAATAACAAATAAATAAATAAAATTGTTTATCTGTTTTTGTATAAAAATCACCCTAAAACTCAGTGCTTAACAGAATAATAATCATTTATTATCATTTATAGTGTCTGTGGATCAGGAATTCAGAAGCATCTGGACTGGCTGGTTTGGCCTCAAGGTCTCTTGTGAGGTTGTTGCTAAGTCAGTGGCTAAGGTTGGAGTCATCTCAAAGACTTCTTTACTCACAGATGCGAACATTTCAAAAGCTCAGGGCTGAAGTCTAAGGTTCCTTAGACAACTTCTTCCATCTCTGTGTGATCTCTCCACATGATGTTTTCTCTCTGGCATTTTGGCATCAAACTAGCTGGATTTCTTGCATGGCAGTTCAGGCCTCCAAAGTTGCATGTCCCCAGAGAGAGGCAAATTAAAGCTGAATTCACTGTTTCTAATCTAGCCTAGTTATAATTATATTCTCAAATAGTTGCTGTGAAAAATGAATAATGTATAAAGTGTTTTGGACAATGCCTATCAAATAAGTACTCAAAAAATGATAACTACTTTTATTACTAAATTCAAAAGTTCTTTGTCTAATTGTCTTTTGTTTCAATTTTTAATTCTGAAAATACAGTCACGATAACCACTGGCACCATTTTTAGGTTTTTATTTATACCCACTCATCTAAGTGGAATAATAAATACTAGACTACATTACTCTCTTCAATATCAACGCTCAAAAATCACCTTCTTTATGAAGTCATCCCAAACTAATTCCACCAAGATCTGGCCTCACAAAGTTGCAGTGACCTTGGCACTTGTAATTGGATTTTTCTAGGGATATTATGAATTCCCACTTAACCTAACTGCACATAGATTATCTCCATTCTGTCCAGGAGCAGCTATAGAACACTACTGCTCTGATTCATCTGGCTTTCCAGCTGCATCTGGACCAGGAATGTGCTCGTGAGTGGGCAGCCACACTGCAAGGAAAGGAAAGCAGTGGGCTGAGTTTGCAAAAGTCAGATGAGATGTCAGGAATTGAGAAAGTCACAGACCATAGACCAGAGACCATTCCTGACTAGGAATGAAATTCTTGCCCTATGTAATAATAAAGTTGAAACCCATATACAGGTAGAAGTCATGGAAGTTGGGAGAAATAACTGGGAAATGGACTCTTGAGGCAGCTGCATGAATCAACTTCCCTTCCTACTACCCAATCTAATGGTAAGAACAGAATATTATCCTCTCTTACCCTTTCCTCCACCCATTCATTAGCAAAGATGATCTAAATGTCTTCATTCTTATTGCACTGTATGTAGTCACTTTTGTTTTGCTTTTTCATTTTAGTTCTACTGTATCTCTAATTACAGCTTTATCTTCACTATAGTCTGTCCTCCCTAAAGATAAGATTTATTGAGATATCCGATCACAGATTTGTTCCTGATTTCTGATATCTCCCAATCTATAGCAAACCTCAGCTTCCTTAGATAATACCCAAAATCACTCAAACAAAGCCCAAATCCTAAAAATTGCTCTTTTGAACTCTTACTGAGACACACCATGATTCTTTATGGCATGTGTTCTCCCTACTGCAATAAATAAGAAACCCATTCGTTCAACTACAGATGTGTTCCTGGTAGTCTTTTGCTGAAGGGAATTAAGGAAAGCAATGTCTGTAAAGAAATTAAAAACAATAATAAAACCAACAAAGAGTTGTTTTTGTTTGTTGTAAATCACTATATACTCGACCATGCCAGTGATTAACATACTAAGTTTATTATACATTTATTATATGTGTACCGCTTTTCCTGATTTCCCACTTTAAACACTTTTTTTTTTGGATGAACCAAAAGCTGCTTGTGACTGTGCTGTATGAGAGGCATTCTACTATAGCGCTACTGGGTGATGACAGAAAAAGCTTTACCTAATATAGGTTTCAATAACTTCTTGCTAACAAAGGAAACCTAACCTTTTTAATATGCTGAAAACTATATCGCTAACATTTATAGTTTCTTTCTTAGAGGGAAAAAGATGTTTTTCTCTAATGTGACATATTTTAAGGAAAAGCACTGGTTTAAAAAAGCTTGCATAAATGAAAATACTGAGTTTGGTTCCAATTACCAACAATTTATTTTTGACAAAAGTATCATTTGCTCTAATAGTGAAATAAAGTGTATTAATTTTCTCTTTTATTAAAACTAATATTTGGTAGAATATATTAAATTTATATAGTATTCATAAAGTTAGAATACCATCTTGCCACTTTATACTATTACAATACTGTTCAATAACAATAAATTATTCATAATGTGTGAGAATATAGATTTGTTAGTAATATTTGCTAAAATGTCATAACTCCTAAAGTCTAAGAAGAAAAAGCCAGTTTTTAAAATGTTGTTTTGATTCAAAGGAAAAAATACAAGACAAAAGTTTTTTTTAAAATGGCCTAATCACAATTATATTTAATAAAATGGAAGTAAATGTAGTGAACAGAGTAAATATGAAAAAAATACTTAAAACCCCCAAACTTGTCAAGACAAGCACATAGAAAAGCCTTGCACCATCTATATATTATCAGCCTCACATATAGAAATCTCAAGATTCAAAGGTCCTTAAAAATCCAATTACTCAACCCAATCTAGTACTTGAACCTCCTGTGCAAGAAAATGTGGTATTGTAGCTAATAAAGTACAGGCTCTCTGGGCCAGATTTTCTAGTTAAATTCCACCTAACTTTTCCATCTACCTCCCATACAACCCCAGACAAGTTAGATCAACTTTCTGTGCCTTAATGTCCTCATCTATAAAATGGGAGTGACAATAACAGCAGTATAGAACCAACCTCATAGTGTTATGAAAATTAAATAGTAAGTGCTCATTAATTGATGTTGGTGGTGATAGTAGTGATGGTGGCTGTTACAACTTCCCTAACAAGTTTTTTTTTTTTTTTTTTTTTTTTGCCTCTCCTTAAACATCTCCACTAATTGAAGAGTTAGTACCTCTCAAAGCAATCTATTCCATCTTTGGAGGGTTGTCAAACATTCTTATTCATAATAAGAAGAATCTTACTCCTTAAAACCATGGAAACATTTTCATCCCATGGAAATACTAGAACAGTAGCACTTTCAAAACATACACACAGCTATTGTAGTACCCTTGTATCTTTTCTTTTTCTAGGTAAAACATCCCTATTTTCTTCATTTCTTCCTCATAAGATATGGTTCAGCCTCCTGAGTATGTTCCAATTTGCTTCTCTCTCTCTCTTAAAGAGCAGTACCCTGAACTGAATGTGCTCAATATTGTCTAAACAACAAAGAATTAAGGCACACACTCACCACCTTAGGGTATTTATACTTTAAAGATCTAATGCCATAAGACAGGCAGCTTCATAGATGAAAATACTTTATAACTTTTTCATAATGGACAGCAAGAAGAGCTTTAAGGCAGGCTGATCTGATAGTGAATTCCCCAAAACACAAAGCAACATATTATCAAGGCTCACCTATTCACTGATTCATGTAACTCCAGACAGTTACTTTTATCTGGCAATTCATTAGTATTTAAATTATCATATGACATTCAACCTAAACATCATTACCAGAATAGGTTGAATTGGCAAAGACAATTTCATCTTGAAACCAAGAAATTTAGAAACAGCAAGAGATGGTAATTATAGTTTAAATTTTTCACTTTTGAGTTGAGGAAAGTAAAGCCAGTGGATATAAAGTGACTTTTCTGAAGTCACAGAGCAAATTAGTGGCAGAGATGAATATAGGCTTTCTATAAGGTAACATCCTTTCCTCTAAATTATTTCCTTTAAATAACACCAGGGAAAATACTTCGACTGAATCAAAAGAATTTTTTTGTTGTTATTTGTTTATTGGTTTGTTGGGTTTTGTTTTTGTTTTTGTTTTACAATTTAAGGCATTAGGGAAGGAGTATGATTATGCAGAAATTAGACAAGTATAATTGAACGAGTTCTTCCAGAATAACTTTCTATGCACGGAGAGTCTCAAATGATTCTATAGAGCTTTTCTTAAGAGGTAACTACTTTACTGTCAAGTTTATCATCCACATGCTGTCCTCTGTTGCATTTGTTTTCTTTTCTTCTGCAAGTGAGGGGCACCAGTGCACTTAAAACATTAACTGTATATTTTTTATATATAATCAGCCAAGCATCTAGGATGCTTTAAGTGATTTGAAAACTATGGTGGAAGCTTAAATTATATGTACATCACAGAATCTAGATATCGGTCTGATCATCAGGAACACATTTTGCATAAGCATCATCCAAATAAAAAACAATGAAGAGAACTTTGAGTTAGTGGACAAACTCCAGACATCAGAAGAAAGAAACTGAAGCAAAAGGAGGCAAAGTAAAAAACTTCCCTACCCTCTACCCAGAAGAGGAAAAAAAGCCTGGAAAATAGAGTCAAGGAACCAGGGATCTGTTGTATGACACTAGCTCAGTGTTGGCAGGGAAAAGGTGTGCCTGTGGTATGACACAAGTAATCTATTGAAATGCTGTTTAATCCATTTTCTGGGAAACTTGTCCCTAATTCAAAACGGAAACTGGGGCCATTGCGGGAGAGGGGGATCTACAATCATTCAAGAGTATCACAGTAGCTTCAGTAAAAACAGGATATAAAACTCTTAGAAAAACAGCAAGGGAGTTGGGAGTCACTAGGAAAAGAGGTAGTATTGAGACCCTCATAAGTAAACATTGATGTAATATTTACCTATGTTTTGAGTATCTATTTTAAAATGATGAGGCTGGAGTTCCAGAAACAGCTCAGAGTATGCTCTTCACACCTCAAATATAATCTTAACAATAAAAAGTCTCAGAGGCCAGAGGTCTGTAAAATCCATTTGTTCCTGAATACATATTCTGTTCTATTAACAGTGAAGTCCTTTCATGGCCTAATTTGCCTAGAGAAGAATGACTAGAGGGCAGATTGCTATGTATGTCATATAAGCTGAGCACTCACGGCCACGATGTGAGCATAACAGTCTCCTCTCACTGGGTTCTTGCCCAGTAATGTTCCCCATTTTGAGAAATTCACCACAAAAGCCTTCAAATTTTCTTCTAATATGTGAAATATATACAACAGCTTACCAAGAAACTCTTTGTTATTCAGAAATTATTAAATAACATCTCTAACTCTCTGATTTAGGTTTTTACAGATAGAAATAGTACAAATAAAAACAAAATGATTCCTCAGAGGGTGTGTTGCTTAATACAACAACTATCTATCTATCTATCTATCTATCTATCTATCTATCTATCTATCTATCTATCATCGGCATCTATCATCTATCTATAATCTATCTACCTGTATTGATATTTCCAGGAAAAGGGAAGCTAGGCACAAAAATGTAGCCAAATTACCACAAAGCAGGAAGCAGAAGTCTAATTCAGTCATCAAGTGTCCCCAATGTCTGGAAGCTGTGCATTGCTCTACCGGAAGGCAACACACAACTTCGAATTAATGGATCAGTTACAATCACAGAAGCCACACTTACTCTCTCAAAGAAGTAGAAGGTGTGAATTTTTATTTTTCTCTCTTAACTTTCAAATACTCAGATTCAGACTGATTCCTTGCCCTACTGTGTCATTCCTCATGGATCCAAGAGAACAGTAGCCAAAAGGAGAGCTGGACACTAATCTTACTGTCAATTTCAGAAAGCAAAATAAATAAACTATAATCGATTTCACATACAAAACAGACCAATGTGACAACAACAACAATAACAACAACAACAACAACAACAAAATGAGAGAAGTCTCTTCGGTAGAAGCATACCAGGTACAAAATAAGTTAATATAACTGAAGGCCAAACATTAACTCTAAATACAACAGCAAAAATTTTCTCAATTTGTTCATGGATTATATTAGTTTAATCCTGACTAACCCAGGGCTTGTGTCAAAAGCTACAAATTTACTCTGACACTAACCAAAAAGTTCCTAAATAACAGTAATTGCCCAAAATGTTCCAATCTTTGTGTTTCTACATAAATCAATCACTTCTATCAAACTACCATAATCTATCTATACTTGAATGATGGCACATTTCTCCCCAGAAGTTTGATGAACTTGAGAATAGTGAATTCTACGTAGTCTCAGTACACTGGCAGTGAAAACAAATCAGAGTTAAATTATAATGACAGCAAAAGTTTACAAAATAATTTTCAATCATTCTATTAGATAATGTTTCCCATTTTCTAGCATGCTAATGAAATATAAAGAAGATAAATGAAATGCATAAATATTCATTTCTAATTTTTACTTGATTGTAAAATTTTATTAGGAAAGGTTTGTAATTTATACTTTGGATTTAAAAATGTAGTTTACAAAGAGCTATATTATTGAACTCAATTTGCATCACCTAGAAAAATAACGCCTAGAGGTCACGGAAACGTAGGAATAGAAAAATAATATTTAGAAGGTTAATAGTATAAAAAATAAATATATCATCACATTGAAAGCTATATTAACAAAAAGAATAATAGCTTGAAGTTGTTCTTCTTTTAAAAGGTTACATTTCTCTTAGAAAGCAAGGAAAACTTCTTACTGCAGAGGACAATCAAACAGTGGGATAATTTGCATCTCAAGGTAATTAAGGCACATTCATTAGATGTGTTTAAGAAAAATTAGATATGTTCATGGAAGGAACAGAGTAGGGTCTTTCCTGTTTAATGCAGGTGTTTTGACTCAATAATCAAAGAGAGCCCTTTCAATCTCATCCCATCATTCTGATGGGAGCAGAATTCATTATGTTAAAGTTACCTTTATGGAAAACAACTCTCTCCAAATTGAAGTAAGAAAGTAGACATGAAGGAGTGAAAATAGAATCCCTAAGAAATATAGTCTCTATCCAGGCATCACCATCTTATCCATGTTGATCTAGAAGGACCTTAAGAATCATATCTCATGCTAATCTTGAAAAGTTCAAATTAGTCATGTAAATACATGGTATACAATATACACATTATACTTTCTACAACATGTTGCTTAAAAGCATTATAAAAACGTGTATATTTCATTACTCCACTTATCATATTTCATTATAATGATGTACCCAGGTCACCAATGAGCAAGAAAAAATTCTGAACAAGAAAGTATACATTAATTAGAACCACCTATAGACTAAAACATGCTTTTGGAGTTCTGCTTTAACTGCTTTGCTGTCCTGAGATCAGCTTTCATTGATTAACACTAATCAATTATAAGAAGTCTATTAAAAAAAAAAAAAACTACTATGTTTAAATGCCATTTGGATCCTTCAAGAAAATAACAGCTAAGTGAATAGGCCTACTCAATCTAACCGTTCTGCTAGGCTAGATTGTACCAGATTTTCTATTAGTAACCAAGTCTTAGTTTAAATAATTGTCAAAAAGTGACTTTCCTTAAGTGTCTGGTAATGCTATAGAGCCCAAGCTATACTTTGGTCATGAAGGACTATTTGCATATGGACAGTAGACAAGAAAAGTCAATCCACAGAAGCAGCCCTGGCATCACTATGAGGTGTACACTAGCAGCATATTGGCAAAAAAAAAAATCAAAATAAAATATTTATGAGATAAAGGTATCACATAAGAAGAAGCAAATTAGGGGATTCATGTTATAGTCAGTGCTCTGCAAACCCCAATTAGTGGGTCTTATACAACCTGAAAAGTTAAATTAAAATAAACATGGCATATTCTGTCTCCTAGAATACAATCTGTATACACAATTATATTACACTGAAAAAAAAAAAAAAAAAGACGCCAGGGTCTGATTTTCATTGAACTGCCAAAATACAAAAGAAATGCAAAAAGTCTCTGCACAGATGGAGAAAAGTACTGGATTTTTATATTTTGGCAGGTGTTCAATGAGCAGCCCACATAACCACGTGCTAATAACTAGAGAGTCAATCAGCATGCATACCTGATTCTTCATGTCCTAGAGGGAAAAACGTCATCTATACCAGAGCATATTAATGTTTCTACTTTTGATAAAAATTTTGATAATATGATAGGTAAGTAAAGAAAAAACTGTTTCCAAAAGTATATTTAGAAAGGTGTATTATATTATTAACAATAAGGACAAAATAACTCAAATTTTTGTAAACATCAAGGTATTTCCAAGTGGCATATTAGTAATCATTCTGTTTACTTTAGAAAACCCACATTTTGGAACTTCTTTTAAAATCGCATTTTTTAATAGCAGGAATGAAACAGTGCACATAACCATGTGTGAAAATATAAAGGTGATCAATGTGTTAATATTAAACAACATTAGTTGTCCATTTTGGTACCTATGTCATGCAATAAAATATGGTTTTATTTTTTGGTTCAAATTTTAAGTAAATTTCTCTCATTGCATCTCTAAAAAAAATTTTTTTTAAAGAGACAGTACTGGATGCTAATACAATTTCAAAGTTATAGAAAATGGGAAAGTTCCCACAGTGTTTCCTGGAGAATGCTGTTTCATGACACGGGGGGAAAGATGGACATTTTCACTTGTCACTTTAAGTTTAGGTTTGAATTTGACTTAAAATGAATGACCTTCCAACATTCTAAAACAAAAAAGTAGTGACTAAATTTCTCTAAAAGTCTAAATCTTGCTAGTTTATGATTTTTTCCAGTGTTTTGTTGACTAGTAAGTTACCAAAAAGATGCACATAAACCTTCCCTTAGCTGTTAAGACTATAAAGTAGCTAAGACCAAGTGAACTAATGGATTTCCCTACACTTTCTAAAGTACAATCTCGATAAAAATGAGGAAATAAATTCCATTTGGGTACTGCCTGATATCTTAAATGACTAAATCTTACCCAAAACTGGCAACAATTCTAGTTTTCAAAATCCTTTAAAAGGCAAATTAGAAATCTTCTACAAGTCTATCACCACATAAAGCATGGTTGAGAAGGATTAAATCCTTACTTAAAATTCCTGGGCTATATTATTATGTAATGAAAACAGCTCCATTCCCAGAAATGGTACAAAGTCCACACCAGAATTTTTATGACTCCAAGTGAACTACATAAAACTCACCAGAGTTGATTAGCAACTTCATTGGACTGAAAGCAAGAAAGGCAGAGAGGACAAATTGTTTGCAAGCAAGAAAGTATTGTTCCCAACAGTCATTTATTAAATATCTCAACACTCTTATTATCATTTTATTTCAATTGCAATAGAGAATATTACTGACATTTTTGTTTATAGCAGAAAAATTATTTTAAAAACTTTTCTTGATGATAAAACACAGTAGGGAGAATTTGATTAGGTCTCCAAAATAAGGAGTTCTGATATTTGGGGCTGGAAGTCTAGCATGATTATTTCTACTTAATCAGACTCGTAGTTAAAAGCCAGATGCGTATAATCCCATTTTGGCTTAAAGTACGTATCGAAATAAGGATACATATAAATGCACATGTATTCAGATCCCTCTTACAATCTGGTTGCCACTTTTGGATCTTGAAAGAGATACTGCTGGTACCTTGCCCACATCCCCATGGCCTACCCCAGATGTTACCTGCAAATAGTTTTCTTTTAGATAAAAAGCTTCTTTCCTCACATGGGACCAAGCCTACCCTTTACTTTCTCCCTGGTCTCAGTAACTTCATTTCCTATTCATTCCTGACTAAATTTCTGCCCACATGTTCATTACTTAAAATATCCTTCTCACCCTCTGTGTGAATTTTGACTTCTTCAGAATCTATGGGAACCCCTCAAAAGATAACCTCCCTAACTGTTCCCTCTTCCACTTATCATCAGACTCTCACCTGCACTACAGCAATAACCTTGTTTCTGGTATTATCTCTTACAACCCATTCTCTGCACAGCAGCCAAGGTGATCTTTTAAAAACATAAATCGAATCATGTTTAAAACAAGAATTTTGATTAAAATCTTCCTCTTGCACTTGAAGTCTAAACATCTTGCCGTAGTAGCCTATGAATACCCCATATTATTTGTCACCTGCCTGCCTCCTTCATTTTATCTCATACCCTTCTCTCCCTCACCCATTCCACTGGAGCCACTGTTGCTTTCTGTTGCTCAAATACACGAATCGAAAGGCTTTTGCACTTACTATATATTCTAGTTAGGTGTCTTCCCCAATTTTTGGCACATTTGGCTCCTTCTCTTTACTCTAATCTCAACTCAGGGGTCATCTTTTCAAAAAGACCTTCCCTGGACTGTTTAAAGTAGTCATCTCAATCACATTTTCTTATTCAATTTTCTTCATTGCACTTATTATTGTCTGAAATTGTCTCACTCTGTGAAACTTCTTTATTGTCTGTTATACCACTAAAAATTAAGTTCCATGATAGCAGGGATCTTATCTGTCTTATTCACAAGAAAGTCCCTGTGCCTGGAACTTAGTAGGTGCTATGTACTCAAGCAATCTTTAGTAGATAATCATTACAACACAATATATGCCACTCACTAAACATTACCACAAAATGTTTCTCCATGCTTGTTAACATTAAAAAGAATAATACACTATACATTTTTTTCAATGAGAAAATTATGTGAATTTATTCCTGCCTAATGATTCATCCCTGATGGGAACAAAACCATATTTCGGGGGACAGTGTCAATATTCCTCCACAGAAAAAGGTGCTGCTACACTGGCACCATGATGAAAGTAGTAGTGATTGTACATCATGAGGGGCAGTGGATTCTTATTTACACTAACTTTTCAGTCTTTGAATAGATCTTAACACAGCAGCCTAAATTTAAAAGTGAACATTTTTGTGTCATATAAGTAACTGTAAACGAAACCAGAGTCTAAATTTTTTTTAAATCCCAAATTGGTCTTTGAATGCTGATCTCTAAAGTTTCTATTCTCCTTCTTTGCTTATGCCATAACGATTTCATGTTTGAAACTGCATGGTCTCATATTTTGTTAGAGTGCCACCTCAAAATAATCAGAATTTTAACACATAAAGATTTTTTTTTCTAATCAGGAAGTGAGGATTAGCAGAACTTCTCTGCTTTGTCTTTACCCTCTCTTACAGAAAAGCTCCTCTGTGGTCTTGATATTTCAAAGAAAAACCCTTCCTGAACTCAGTAGATAAGAAACTTGAAATGCCTGCTTCTAACTGTTCTTGAGTGAGGGCCATCACAGAAAGTAAATAACAATGGAAACTGAATAGGTGTTGATACACTTTTTGTTGTTGTTTTCTAGACTTTCTTTTAAATTTTATTTCCCCACAACTATTTTACGGGGTTCAATTATAGTAAGAGATATGATCCATTGAGGGAAACTATAAATTTCACTTAACTTCATAACAATTCTTTTGGACTTCATATTTATCTGAAAGTAGAATGAGGTAAAATATTTATTAAATTTTATTTTAGTCACAGTTCCCCCGCCCCCAACACACACACACACACACACACACACACACACACAGAATATGTAGGTTTGCAGTATGGCCCAGAAACCTAAAATCCTTCTATTGTTTTTCTTTCCTGTAAAGAAAAAATTGTTTGGTGACAATACTTGCAATATAAGTCATTACAGGTCTGATGTTACAGTTGTTATACAGTACACAGTATTGAATCTATCGAATGAAAAGGGAGCACAAAGGGAATTTCCAAATGCAGCTGCTATTTCCTATTTGTTAAATCCTTTTATTATACTGTATAAGTACACAGCTGGGAAATACTATAGAGTGTGAGTTAAAACAAAATATTTTGGCTTTCAGACATTCAGAATACACAAAGGGTCCAGTGGAAAGCAATGCTTAATATCAAAAGAGAGTGAAAGTTTGAAAACATTTTCAGAAAGAATGATTTCATTTAGACTAATATATAACATATTTCTAAATTTAAAACTATTTAATACTATCATAAATTCCATTTAATATAAATTTGGTAAGCACATCATTAATATCCATTTTCTGACAAAATTTTAGATCATAAAATTTTGAGAATAACTCAATGAAGAAATTTGGCACTTGCCAAGACACACAAAATTTTACTTAAAAAATATAAGCAAAGTGTTCTCTAAAGAAGTAAAATTTGAACTGTATGATTTCTGCCTCAACCTACATTTTCCAGTTAAGTTATTTTTATCTGTCCATAAATATATTTGGCATAAAAGTGAATATATATCTTGAACTCATCCCTTCTCTCTATTCTGTCAGCCTCCACACTAATCCAAGTCACTATCATCTCTTACCTGGACTTCTAAAACAGCCTCGCAACAGGTCTTCCTCTTTTCATTCAGTTTCCCTACCATCCATTCATACTACAGCCAGAATTATCTGTGTGAAATATTCTTAAACCTTATAATACCATCCCATTGCACTTAGAATCAAATCTCACTTCCATAATGTTGTCTGCAGGTCTTTTTGATTATAGTCTCTACCCATCTTTCCAATCATATATGATGCTACATTGCATCCTCACTCATTATATTCCAGCCACAAAGACTATCTTGAATTTCCTAAAACTCAGTTGTATTTTTCTCACCTAAATTATTTCATACATGCTATTCCCTCTACTATTTTTACTCTTTCTTCTATTCTTTACCTGGCTAGTTCCTATCATCCTCAGGTCAGAGAAGGCATTCCTATCTATCCATTCATAATTAGATTTATCCCATTATGTTCCCACATAGCATTCTGTTATATTTCTTCCTAACACATATAGCAATTTTAATTATGCATTTATGCATGTATATTTGTTTAATTTCTGTTCTTGCTCCTAGATATAAACTCCATGAAGGCACAATCACGCATGTTTTGTTCATCACTATACAACCAACACTTAGTACAATGTCGCTCCCAGAGAAGGTGCTACATAAATATTTGTTGAAAAAAAAGTAAAACATAGCCCAAATAGCTTGCCAAAAATCCAGCGACAGTGACTTGATATCTATTTCACCCATGCTATCTTGAAGGTATAAAATGAACCACTCAAGTTCGATCAGAAAGACAGACTTTCAGTCTTGCTTTAGTATTACCGTCTCTCTTCCCCCTATTCAAGGAAGATAAATCTTCCAGTGGATCTGTCTAATGTTATAATGATGATACCCTTTGAACCCAAAATGAATCTAGAAAACTCTTGTTCCTTCCAATCCTCTACATCTCACCTAATGCTCCAGAGTACTAGTTATGTCTCCAAATCACCTGAAAAAGAAGAATGTCTGCATCTATAAATTATGAAATCTCTTGGGAAGGTGACCTAATAATGGACAAAAACGAAATCACAAACCATTTTCAAATTTTCCCACCTTACTAGCATATTAATAATATATATGGTGGTTGTTTTAGGACCTGAACACAAACAACTCTAATGATATATATTCTGAGCTTTCTCTAAAACACCTACATGTAATGACACATACTAACAAACACTAGTGACAGAAGCCAAATATTAAAAGCTCACCATTCTTTGCTGAGATGACAGAACGTTGTCCCAGTCAGCATCTTGTTGAATGGTATTGACAAGTGTTGGTAGCTCCTCAGAGTGAGGTTTGTTGTGCATTAGGGGGTGCAGAGGCAGATGGGAGGCCACATGTTGATCACTGCCTTCTTCCTTTTCCCTTGAGGTCAAATCTTGGGTCATCGCTTCCTCTCCATCAGCTGCACAGGCAAATGGAGAGGTGGCTTGCTTGGAAGACATTCTTCTGCAGAAGAAGAAAACAGTGTGAATTAAAAAGAGCTGTTGATGACAAAAAAAAAAAAAACTATCCCTTACCGTTGACTAATTTAGGAAAAGAGGAAAGTATTCTAACTTCAGAAATGTTTATGATCTACTCTAAACCATTAAAAAAAACCCTCTTACCTTATCTATTCCTTCCCTCTTCGCTTTTAAGTCAGCAAAACTCTTCTCAGTAATTGGTGTATATTTTATCTTACCAATCCATAAATGAAGGTTTTTATGAAATAAGTTTCATGATGTATAGTATATGTATGTGTGTATTTTTCCTCCCAGTTCTCCCAACTAGATTATAAGCTTCTCGAGAGTAATTTGGTTGATGGCTAGCAATAAAAAAAAAAAAAAAAGATGAATGAACTGGCAAATGAACTAGTTTGGAGGATGATTTGAAAGTACAAATATCCAAATTTTGCTTATGCACAAATATCCAAATTTTGCTTATGCTTTATGTAGGAACAAACGTCTATATAAGAAAATATAATCAGGAGAGTAAGTAATCTGTGATGAAAGTCCTAAGCAAATTTGGTCCAGACTTCTTAGTTTACACCTTGTATTATGAGTGATAAGCCTAGCGCTGTTTAGTGTCAATGTGATCCTTTTCTAAAGACCTTCAAGCTGTGTCAACTGCTGTAATTTAACTTTTAAGTGACATATTGATTGAGTGGCTAATAACATTAGATTAGTCTTGAGGCAGTTTTATAACATTTGAATTTAGCATATGAAATAACTATGCCTCTATTTTATGTTAGAAAGTACATACAAGATTCAAAGCATTTACTATGAAAATAGTAAAATTCCTACAATGCATAATAGTTTTAAAACTCTTGAAACAATTACTGAACATTTATCAACTATATTCAGCACAAGATCTCCATTCTGCGCTTTCATATACAATCAGAAAATTATGATTATTAAAAGAATTTCAAAACTTTTATAACATCACTTTATCAAGATGATTTTCTTAGCACAATGTTTAGAAATAAAACCACCAAAAGTTTATACCTTAAAAGAGGTAATTGAGTATTTTTTCTAAAACTTTATGTGATTTTTGGTTTATAGCATCTTTAGCTCTAAAATTGCTATGTAATGAAAGGAATAAAATCTCCACCTTAATTGCTCTTTAAAATTAATTGATTTCATACCATTTTTTTAAAAAAAATGCACAAATCAGTTAACATAGGAAACCACATGAGCATTTTTCAAATTAGCAAATCATTAACTTGCTAGTACTGTTTCTACAGACAAATAAATACTGATTAAAGGGTCTAGAAATCTGAGATTAACAGTTAAATTTACAAATCTGTCACATGCTTTCATGAATATTGCAGTGAA
The DNA here is from genome assembly GCF_014176215.1 of Rousettus aegyptiacus. Classification (NCBI taxonomy): domain Eukaryota; kingdom Metazoa; phylum Chordata; class Mammalia; order Chiroptera; family Pteropodidae; genus Rousettus; species Rousettus aegyptiacus. Next base: position 87,941,456 of record NW_023416308.1, read on the forward strand.
GGAAATATCAAGTGCAAAGAAAAATAATTAAGTTAATTCCAATTTAAACAGTAGTTTTTATGTAGCAGCCCATGTTTCACATAGGATTTAACAGCTAATGCTAAATTTCTCACAATTAATGAGGGGGCTCAGATTTAGTATCCTACGGTGAAAAAAATTAATATAAGATCAGCTAATCTAATTATGCACAGTTCTAAATAAAAGTATTACAGGCTTTTGAAGTGCTTTGAAACATATTAAAATGCTGATACCTACTTATAATAATCATTCTACAAATAATAAAAATTTCATCTATTAGACTCAATACTAGAAATAAAATAGGGAAAATGAAGTACATAAGAATGTCTATATTTTCTTTGAGAAGAAAGAAATAAAATGTTCTAAAGAGCACTATATCAAAGAATCAGATAAATATATTCTTGACCAATTTTAATCAATACTAACAAATGGACAAATGTGCACACACTTAGGGAAAATGATATGAAAGGATGTTTCTTAGTCTACAAGAATCACTCTAGAGCTTACTTCCCTGCCTCATAAATACCATAGAAAAACTAGACAAATTATAACTGTTCTGCAAGTTTATCAAGGGCTTGCCATAAACAACAAGAATGTTTTCATAGTTCAGATAATGACAGTACCGATAATGTAATCATTCATATTAAAAACAAAAGAATGGATTTACCGCTGCTTTTTGAAACAGCTAAATACAATTGAAAGTTATAATCCAAAACTCAGAAGGACTTTGGCTCCCCAACAAACACTCTCTTATTATAAAGTGACGTGGCTCCTTCTAATATCAAGATCTGTGATTGTTGCTTTAGTAAGAATTAATCTTGACACAAAACACAAAAGCCTTTTAAAAATAATTTCAACTATAAACTGTACCAATGAACAATAGTGCACAATCCTAATTAAACACAACCATGCAGCTGTAAAAATAGACTAAATCTGTCCAAAGCTATGAGTTGAGTTTAAAGGCTGGTTTGTTAGAGTGTTTTCTTAAGGAAGGCTGGGCCCTCAGTCTTAATCAGCCAATAAATTATTTCCTGCAATTACATTAAATAGAAAATTATCTTCAAATGGGGAGTGTTAATTGAAAATCAAAATTCAGAGGGAAGTTTAGAAATTACACGCTGAATACAATTAGTGAGGAAAGGCTTCACCTCTACTTCATCAACAGTCTTCTGGTGATTCCTCCAGTGACCATTCAGGAAAGCTACCTATTTATAACATCACATAATTTGTCTTTTATTTTGCACCCACAAATATAAATGTGTATTAAGGTTGCAAATAAAAGAGGCTGCCAAAAAAAAAAAAAAAGCAATATTAAATCTGACTGTTCATCCCCAGTTCACATCATCATTAGGGGATAAAGGGAAGGGGAAGGCAGGATGATGATAGTAAACAAGCAAGGAAGGCGAACTCGAACTTCAAAATCCCTGCCTTTAGCAAAGGCATGAACATTTTTTGGTTCCAAGGATACTTTTCCATATTACATTTTACTTAAGTTTCATGTGTTTACTATAGTTTTCAAACATGTTGTTAGTAGAGAAAAAAGGTGATTTTGTCAATTTAGTTAGGTATTGCTCCACTCTGAGCATTTCCTTTTGAAAAAATTGCTGGGGTTGTTTCAGGTTTGTTTTTTATTGTTGGTTTTCTTGTTGTTTTTGTTTTGGGTAATGACTTTGTTGTATTTTTTAAAGGAAAGTGTTCGCAAAGCTTTTTAATGCACGGTTTACCAAATAAGTCTTAGATTTACTACTTGCTAGATTTGACTTACTGAATATTTTTTGCACAATTACTTTATTATAGAATCTTCAATTTACTGATTGCATTGAGTTCATTTTATTTCTTTACTTTAGCTTTCTCTTTTAAAACATTTTACTAGACCAACTAAACAGTATTCTAGGAGCTGCAAAGATACTTGACCTTTGGTTATGCCTTTACTATAACTACTACACCATGCTACTCTCCTTTAGAAACTCATATTTCAAACATACACTTGTTTTAATGTTTTACAATGTCATGTGGAATGCTTACTTTTACTTTTAATGCTCATAACAGTAATTTTACATTACAAAACTTTCACCCCCAGTGTATTAGAACACTATCTTACTTTAGCTGATGCCATATATAACTAAAGAAGCAAAAGAATCAAAATCCTTGTGAAATGGTCAATTTTATGTGACTTTACTTTGTTTTATTTTTGCACTATTATAACTTAAAAATCATTCAAATGAATTGTTTTTTTTAATTTGTATTTTTTAAAAATCTCCCTAGTTATACCCCCTGAAAACAGGAGTTTATAATGGAAGTGCTGACACAACCCTAACTAAAGCAGCGCAAATGTTGCCGCTATAATACACAAAATCAAGTTCTATTATTCTAAACTATCCTCGCTCATGGGATTTTTCTTTACTGTGCTCCCAGCCAAACTGCTGAAGCATGAAAAATTTAAATGCAATCAAATGTGCCCAATTCTACTTTACTAGAACAAGTGTCTACAGTGGTACAATCTTAAAAGGAGATGCAACAGATTTGTTTGGTGTTTTTTTTTAACTGTTTATTTATAATACAGTGCAATGGAGATAAAATAAAAGAGGAAATTACACTCACATGGTACCAGTGTATTGACTACACAGAGTACATTATAATCAGAGAGAAAAACTACATTGTCAACTTATCACATTGGTTAAACAAGATGGTTTTCTGGGGCATAGCTATTATCAAGTAAAACCTCCAAAGAGAATTACATATCTTTAGGACACATAAAACTAAATTCCCATCATGTGTTCCCCGAGTTTGAAATGCCTCTGCCCAGCAGATCAAGTGAATTCTCAGGATGCCAGGACACTGGAAAGAACTTTAGGGCTTAGGACTTTTGGGAATGAGATTGTCAGAGATAAAGTCTCCTGTAATTGATAATGTTTTCTAGGAAGTCAGTAAAAGTGCCTCTAGAAAGATGATAATTATTTTACTCCCAAATCCAGTATAAAATCTCAACATTTAGGCCATCACGAACCTACTCAACCAGTAAATTTACTTTGTGGCCTTTAACAAGAAATCAAGATTAGCAGGTCTAAGACTTCATAAAATGGTAAGGACTCGATATCTACACATTTAGTCCTCTGTCTCAGAAAATCATAGAAACTTAGAAATTCTAAAAATTTAAACCTTTCTGATTTGATATTGTTATTTTTTTAAAGACTTATTTGTATATGTTTAAAAACTAGGAATATTTTAAAACAACTTTCTCATAAAGCACAGCCACTCAAAATTACTTTTTTTCCCCCTTTACTATTGCTTGAAAGGAATCCATTTCTCAATTATCATTTGGGACTTATGTAACTGTCAAAGGAGCCACTAAATTTAGTGGAACAATATTTTTAACCCAATTTTTAAAAATGTTTTCATTATTTCTGATTATCATCAAATCACATTCACTTTCTAGATGTGTTACTTTACTCAAAAGGAGCCCTGTTTTGAACATAAAGCAACATTTTAATAGTTGGTTTACTTAAAGAAAAACTTAAAAATCCAGGCCAACACTCGCATTTATTTTTGCAGCTCAGCTCCAGGCTACCAAGGTAGACTTATTTCAGTTAGATAATTCACTGTTAATTTAAGGCTGTAATTGATCTGATACTGAAAAATAAACAACTAATTTTCCAAAAATATAATACAGTGCCTCTCATTTTAAGGAGCATGAGTAACAGATATGTTAAGCTGCCAAAATGCACAATACCCAGGAACCCTTACAAAGGATGCCAGTCCACCCAGCCTAGGGCAAAGAATGATTTGAAAACCTTCCTGTACCTCTAATTCCCACATTTAAGGATTGGCGGGGGGGGGGGGGGGGGGGGGGGTGGGTGGGCGGGGGGGAGGGGGGCGTGCTGTGGGAAGGAACCTCAATTCCAGACATTAAAATGAAGACATCCTTTTTAAAACTTCTCCTGCTTCATTTACATAAAGGCTGTGGGTTGTTATTGATTCTTTTTATTTTTTTTTTATCCAGCACTACCTCCTCACCCCCTTAAACTTCACTAGGCTTTTGCCAGATTTTCCTCTCTCTTCTATCTGTTTAATAAGCAAATGACGAAATTTAGTGAAAAAGAAGTAACTGCTTTCAGAGCTACCTTGGAGAGTTGTAAACCTATCTTTTAAAGTTTGTAGTGGCTCTTTCAGAATATACATGTAACACACACAGATGTAATATCTGTAAAAAGATAGAAAACTCACTGATTTGAGATAGCTATCAAATTAATAGAGATGAGGCAAATGAAATATGCTTGAGGCTCTTGAAGTATGTCTAAAGAAGTGGGTTAAATTAATGAATTTGACTTATCTAAGGTTTTTAATTTTTCATACCAAAGCACCAAAATTGTCTCCAAAGGCCTTCTGAGGTTCTTACAAAACAGGGACTACCTGGAACAGATTCTTCTCAAGTCATCAAAGTTTGTGTTTCTAGAGTTTATATTTAGCTGACAATATTGCTGTCACTTTATATAGCTTAAGACTGTTCTTTGGACTAGAGCTCATATGTCTTGGAATGCTTTGACTCATGAATTGTTTCTCCTGATAATGTTACATCACGTAACCACCTCTGTCTAATTGGTTAGTATCTGCTGGAAGAGGCAGGCAACCAGACCAGCGACTAGCCTGCCTGCCTGATTGCCTATGGAAAACCTGTAATTATTACATGTGTTCCCAAGTATCCAGTTTCATCCCAGGATCACAACAGCTTGACTTTATGTAACCTCTACCTATACTTTTTGCCTCACAGAAATAGTATTAAATCTTTCTCACAGTTTATGTACCATTAACTTGTTGGGAACTTTGATCTGGAAACCCAGGCCCAAAATACAGAAATAAAATCAGTCACTTAACAATAAGAACAAAACTGAACAATAGCTACTATAAATATCGACTAATTTAGAGGAATTTAATCAAGCTCAACTGAAAGACCTCAATGTGGATTGACTGAAAGAAAGCTGTCTAAAATAATGAGAAGGAATTTATTTATATATGTTCACTTTGAATCTCCTCTTCACACGAAATGAGAACCATAGTTGCTAAAGTGAATACTACACATGTCTTTATCAGCTTGAAACCAACCTACTAATAAGGAAGCCCAATTACAGGATATCTTATCCAATTATCAATAAAAATTATAAACTAGAGCAATAACTTCACAGAGAGAAAAGGTAGGAAACTGTCACTCCATACTTTTTCATTATTACCTCTATTTTCACTTTTTAATGTTGCCCAAAAAGAGAAAAATGAACATTGATACTGTTCAAATTGTTTCAAAAAATAAAGGCTCATACATTTGAGGTCCTCCTTTAGCTAAATAAAGCAATCCAGGAATTCCTCTCTTTCGTGTAATGAAATAATGTATAAATTTCAGGTTCCTAACAAATAAGAGAAGGAAGAGAAAGAAGAGGAGGAAGAAGGCGGAAAGGCCAGGGGAGGGGGGAGGGAGGGGGAGGGGGAGGAGCAAAGGGGAAATGGGAGGAGAGAAACAACTGTGGCTTTGCAGTTCATTTTCAGTTTGTCTACTTAATGAAAACCTCATTGTACAACCCTGAAAACCATTTCCAGCAGGCAAAGTATTTCTGATTCAGCAGAGGTTACACAAGCATCAAAGCAGTTAAATATAGGTGCCAAGCCACATTGCCAGGAGCTCTTAGTACTGTGAGTTAGTGTTACCTGACAGCTTAGTGAATATAAAATTACTTGTTTCTCCAATTGAAGACAATCAAATTGTCACCTTCCATTGTAATAATGCACAACTAGTGATCAGCAAAGTGCAAACATAATTACCATGAAGAAAACAAAAAATCAAATCTTAATCTCTCTACAGAGTAAACACATCTATCTGGCTTCCCCCCAAAAGGAGTGCATTTTAATACTGAATGCTGTGATGTAATGTGTATGTTATTTAACAGTAAGATTTATCAGTCTTACGTTAAATTAAAATGAAAAACAACAAAAAAGACCAATTCATAAAAAGTGAATACAAATACCAATAAGAGCACTACAACTTTTCAGACAGAGTAGAAGGCCTGCAAATTATATCACCGCCATTTGAGCCGATAATCTTAAGTGTATGTCAGCAGCACATCCATTATAAAAACCACGCTTTCAGAGATTTCTTTCAAGCCTGGAAACCTTTTTGAAGGTTGAAAATACAGGTAGGATCCAACCTCAAAAGCTTTTGTCTTAATTTTCCTTAAAAGAAATATGTTATGCTTTATTTTTGTCTTCTAAAGTAGCCTGTATTTTCGAGGATGAAAATTCACCTTGCAAAATTGATTTAGTGTCTCTATCCAAGTTTAGAAAAATAACCAAGCATAGGGTACACTCAGCATCTGGAGTTCCTGTCAAATTTGGTGGCCAGATTGGCCCACTATCGAAGGGATTTCAGTAACTCAAAGCTGGGTTAGTATTAAAGCACTGAAAATATAACATGGTTCTCCCAAACCCTGAAGATTCTTAAGATATAAATACAGATGATGCTCCAAACAAATGTCATTTAGTAAAGTGATTTTATATCTAACTCAAAATTTAAAACATTCAGATTTACATCATTTCTTCCAATATTGCAAAAACTATCTTTCCTGTCATCAAAACACTCATAACATAGGGGTTTTCTTTCATCAGTAACATCTTTCTTTTATCAAAAAAGTATATCATACTTGCAGTTAATGTCTGATATTCTATTTTTACCTGATATCTCTGTCCTGAATAATATCATTTATAATCCTCTAAAAGAAAGGATCCGTTAAGAGAGAGGGGAGGAACTGTCACAGAGTAGAAGTGGAATGAATTTGAATCAGAGACCATCAACAACATAAGATTCCCTGAGCCTGAATCTTTGCATATAAATCCAGACATTTGCAATCAGATATATCATCCTTAGAATGATGCTTTCATCCTTTATAAATCTGAAATGACCAATCAATCTTACATTGTATTTCTGTGCCTCCATTCTTCCATTTTATTAGCGAAGGGTTTTTTTTAGGTGAAAATGTTAGATGAAGACACTGAGTTGACTTTGTGGTTAAGTCAGAAGAAGAATAAGGATGGGAGAAACAGAAAAAAAAAAAAGAAAGTCCAGTCTCTAGTTGGAAGTCTTATGGTGATTTGAGATAAATTTTATATCATTGAGAGATGTCTGAATGTGAGAAATAAGACTGTCATAGGAAAAGATCTTTTTCCTTGACCTTGCCAACTTTCAAATAATATAATTATTTTTTTCCAAGGGACCCTACTTTAAATCTTAACACAATAAAACCTCCCCATAAAGGGGGTGTGATCGGTGTCTTTTTTTTTTTGACTTCAATGATGAAACTTAACACGTTCCTGAAATTACACTCTTAGAGAATATTTCTTACAATATAGTAATAATAAAAAGTATGAACAAGAGAAAAAAAAAAGAAACCTGCTGTCAGAGAATGCCAGGGATATATTATCATAAGCTCATAATAGGTGGAAGAAAAATATTCAATGATTTTACTTTATATATAAAAAAAGAAGCTTATTCTCCATGTCCCATAGGTACAAGGATCATGTCTCCCTTGTTCATCACTGGATCCCCAGTGCTGAGTACAGAGTACGGCACACTGCAGACAATCAATAATACTGGAAAAAAAGAGGGAAAGTCAGAGAGAAGAGATGAGCACACAGCTTATTTTTTTAAATCAAGGTGAATAGTCACAGAAAATACCATTCACACCTTAACGCTACCAACTTAAACATTATTCTTTCTACCAAATATACCCTTTCTACCAAATATCTCATTCCTTAATATCTAAATTATATGATTTTTACATCTATACCCCCAACACTAAGCTCTCATTTCCCTGAAACACAACATTCTCAGATGACTGCTGGATGTTTATACCAAGATGTACTATTCGACAAGCTTAAAATTAGATTCCTCATTATTTTCCTCAATACCCTCCCTCATTCATTTACATCCAGAAGAGCATCATTCTCAGAATCATCCAACTACAAAACATGAACACTCTTTCTATCTCTTCTTCTTAATCTTTGTTCCTCAACGTCAGCCTGTCATTAAGCTCCATCAGCTCTTCCTTAATACCATTTTTCAAGCTTGTACCTTCTAACCACACTCGAAATCACCTTAGTACAGGGCTTTATTACACTTCAGACCTAGACTCTTGCAACAGACTCTAAATGGATTTCCCTAATTTCAGTATTTCCTCCCTTCAAATCATTCTTACTGCCATTCCCTTTATCAGGCTACTCTCTTGATCAAGAAAAATCAGTGTCTCTCCCTTGATGATGGAAAAAAGTCCAAATTCCTGTCTCTGGCATTCAAGGCCCTCCATCCAGATCCAACCAAGCTTTTTAAACTTATCTTCTTATAGTCTACACTTTAACCTTCTGCTCTAACTAGACCGATATACTCAGACTTCATTTATTGCTGCCTCTTAGCCTTTGCTCTGCCTGTTTCTCCCCCTCACTTTCTTATCACTAGGAAACCAACTGAGACTATTCCAAGTAACTGTGATTCACCCCTCTTCTAATCGCTTCTAATAAGTGCTCTGAAAGTTTATTTTTTTATATCATACATTCAATACTTTTAATGCATACTATCTTACATATCTTTAAGTGTATGGCATCATTATATTTCTTATAAGTAATCCCAACCAAATTATAAATTTTTCAAGTGCAAAAACAAAATCCTAGGCTTTGCTATATTCTCACAGTACCTAGTCCAATATTTTGCACAAAGAATACACTCAATAAATATTTGCCCAATTATTTAAATATTATTAAATATTAAATATTCAAATAGGCAGAAATTAAATTTAAGGTATTATACTTAACTAGCAGATTTAAAGTAAAAATTCTTGATCTCTGTACATAATTTAGTTTTCCAGGACTATTGCCTTTTTCCCCACCCCCCGGCCAAATATATTCATTTCATACTTTAAAAGTTCTACATATTGTGGCCAAAAAAAAAAACCACAACAACTTTTATTGTTATAAACATTTAAAAGGTGGATAGATAAATGAACAGACAGATGAATAGATGGATCTACATAGACGTATAAAAGGATGACTATTGAAGAGACAGTTGAAAGATACATAAATAGTATTTACTAGATCGAAGAAAGTATCAGTTCCTGTGCTGAGCACTGCTGTATGTATGATCTCATTTAGTTCTAAAACAACTCTACAAGTTAGATAATACCATTGTCCCTGTTTTACAAATAAGAAAGCCATGGCACAAAAATGTTTATTTGAAAAAAAAAAAATTAAAACTTGCCTAAGGTCATACCTAGTAAAAACAGAAGGCAGAATTTGAACTCAGATGGTCTAATTCCAGGGAAAATGTTATTAGAATGAAAGGTAAGTGATAGTAAATCTAAAGTAAATAGATTATTAACTATTTTCAATTATCCTCTGAATTTTTTTTTTTACTAATTTATACACTTCCTATAGAATTTTATTTTGAATATTCCAGTTAGTCTAAATATTCATTTAATCCAAGCTGGTCAAAAGATTTGCTATCTTTACTTTTTCCTTCATTTCTAGTTTGGAGTTGAAGGGATTTAATTACCGGTTTACAAGTATAAAGACAGAGAGAGATGGAGAGAGACAGACAGATAGAAACTGAGACAGACAGTGACGGAGAGACAGAGAGAGAAAAGGAAGTAACCTTCTAACAATCCATTTCACTCTCATTCCAAACAGTTCGACAGCAAAATTGATTGTGGAAATAGTTAAAGCTATTGGCAGACAGGCTTAGAGGTTCACTGTAGTTTTTATACAGTAAATTTTATAACAAATATTTGTTGATTGTTAACTATCTAAGCTTTCCCTAGCATGCTTTTTCTGGTTAGCTTAAATGATCAACATTAATTATATTCTTATACAGACAACTGTGAGATAAGATAAGAAAGTCACTGCCTGTTCATTTCAAGGTCCAGAGAAGTATGAGATCCAATTTCTACCTTCCAGCTCTTACCAGAGAAGCCACAAAAGAAGCATCAGATACAACTAAAGCAGTTTCACAACAAAAGTAAGTGTTGAGGAGAGCCTTAAGGGAAAACAAGATGAGATACTTAAGCAGGATATATTTAACACACCACCCATCTAGAGCTCATTTCAGGAAATGCAGAGTAATTTAGATATCCTCTTAAAATCTGACTACCATGTAATATTACATTCACCCTAACTGTTCAGGGAAAGAAATAGAAAAGGCTCATACACAAGGCCATGAATTTTTATAAATTGTCTGTGAAAGATGAAAAAAGGATTTCACCACCAACGCAAAATTACACATTTTTTTACATATACCAATCTAGTTTCACAAAAATCTAAAGTGGTGCTATCTTGTATTTCTCCCTCTCTACCTCCACCACCCATGTCTTCCTTGTAGCTATTTGCTGTAAGTTTTTCACTTGCATTTGTTGGTAACATATTATCATAAATGATGCCACGAGAGCACGAAAATCTAATTGTTTCCATTAATCATTGCACAGAATTGTCTGAATTACCATTATAAAAGACAAGTATAGCTATGCTTTACCAAGTACCTATACACACCTATCAAGCCACAGTACTTCTAGTTTTCCCAAGTTTTCTTATGGGAAAAAAAGTCCTGCATTATTTTGGTTTTATTTCTCACATAACTACCACCTCACAATTTCCAAAAATTGAAAAACTTTTACAATTATCATGCTTAATTTATTATTACTTCAAAAGTAAATCTTTTATTGGTATCCATGGTGTCCAGAACTGGAAAACTGCTATCCATTTTAACAGAATCTACTGCCAGAAAGAAAAGTGTAGTGCAGAGAAAATGTTTAAGGCAGGGATTTAAATCCCAGATCTCTCCTTTATTATATATGTGAACTTGAGGAGTTACTTAACTCTCTGATACTATATGTAAAATTAGAGACAACACATCTTTCTTGAAGAGCTGTTGGAAGTTTAAATTAATATATGTGTAAGTACTTAGTATTTGAGAAGTATTAAATAACTGCTAACTTCTTTTAAATAAAATTTCACAGAAAAATTGTTTGACTCAAACAACAACAAAAAAATTTTAAAGAGACCCTGAATGTTTAAAAATCACATTAAATAAAGTTCCATGGAATAGCTGTCCAGTGGTAACCCATGACTCAACACTGGGTGGACTAGTGACTAGGATTGTGCCAATAGG